>NC_041381.1:481554591-481558240 GCF_002162155.2 Triticum dicoccoides | reverse complement strand
GGGGGGGAATTGGGAGGGGAGTGGAACCATGTCTTACAGACGCATTTGTCTGAAATGTGAGGGGGAGTTACAGTTCTACCCTTGCCTATAGGCTTCTCGGCTTGGGTTTGTGTACTAAGGGTTGGGGATAGTAGAGTAACTTTTCTTCTCCCCAAATAGTGGGTGGGAGTGATTTCGGGCGAGGAGGACGTGTTTTGAACTATAGTGGGCGCGAGCGAATTCGGGCGAGGAGAGCGTGTTTTGAAATAGTGGGCACGAGCTATTTCGGGCGAGGAGAGCGTGTTTTGCCGACCATAGTTTATGAATTATTCGGCACATGTCATTTCGGCCGAGGAGAAGGCGCGCTTGGATGAAGTTACGAACCTACCCTCGATGTACAACGGGGAATTGATGCGTGTCCACATAGGACGGTAATTTCGCATCTCCCATTTATTTGCTCGGGCGAATTCCACCGAGCAGAGAGGATGTTTAACGGTTCGTTCAAATTTTGGGAGAACGAGCATCCACGTCTACCTTACCAAGTCGATTCGAATCAAATTTTGAAATATTAGCTTGCCACTTGTTTTTTAAATGGAGAGATGATGCTTGGGAGTAATGTGTTTTTACATGCTCGTTGCTAGCAATTTACTATATGACAAATAGTTGCCCACTCAAAAACGCGAATCAAACCCAAAATGAAATATCTCGATTCAATGAACTAGCTCGTTCAGTAGGTCAAAATAGTGAACTAAATCCAAAATTGAACACCTCAATCGAGTAGCATGTTGTACAGTATTATAGTACTCCATGAACATGTTGAAAGTCAAATTAATGAACTTGTTTGATATACGCATATATCCGTTCATGTGTGGATTGCAGACAACATGGTCTCCAATTTAAATATTTGAATGCAAGTTTATATCAGTCTTTGATGCATAAAACGCGACCTCCCCCTCTCCCAGACTCCTGTTCTCTCTCTCTCTCTCTCTCACACACACACACTCTCTCGCCGACAATCTTTAATTCCATCGCACGCATCTGACACAAAAACCTTGTTGGTCCCTCTCCCTCTCTGTGTGTGTGTGTGGGGGGGGGGGTCTTTCTACTCCGCATTCATATATACACCATCTATAGGTCTCTCTTGCACACTATGTATGATACTCTAGCTAGTCCAAGCTAGATATCTTGGGTGCACTCATCGTACGCACACAAATTCCTTGTCTCTTTGCCCGTAACTCTCTCACGCACCACTATGTCGTCTCGGAGCTCTTCCCCCCCTCTCTCAAACTCTCCATCCACCTGGGTCACACATACACATGCATATCTCACCCGCACTCGATAGGCCCATCTAAAACTCTATCTGTCACCATCGTTCTCTCTCCATCTCACAAGCACACACACACAATCTCATGCCCAGCTAGCCAAGTATGATGGTCTCTCACTCAATTGTAGGCACACGCAGTCCCCCCCTATATGTATATGACTAACTAATCTTAGTCTCCATCACAAACATGTGCATGGTCTATCTCGATTTCTCTCGGGGCATCTTTCTGTCGCGCACGCACTCCCTCGATCTCCCACCCATATAGTCCCCTCACGATCTCGAGGGGATCTCTCTATCACAAACACACCCTCTCTCCCTCGCCTTGCGTCCATGCCATCCATGTATCCCTCTCGACCTTTTTTCCTTGTTGGCCAGACCTCTATTGGACATGTGCTACAGGGGTGTCTCTCTCCGTTGCAAAAAATCACACACTAGCTATCTTCGTGTATCTCCTTGCCTCGCTTTTCCATCTCGGAGATGCATGCGTGATATGTTCGCATAAGAAACGAAAAAAACACACACTCTCTCTAATTTATCATTTGTTGTCACTTTCTCTCTCACACACATACTCTTTTTGCACACTTACTCATTCTCCTTCACACGCACTTGATCTGTCTCGACTGAGGCACTCACCTCCGTCCATAGCACATAGATTTATTGAAAAGTAAAACATCACAAAGTTTGACCATGTACGTGGAGAAAAAGAATTACATCTAGTACGGCAAACATATACCATTAGATTCACCATGAGATGTAGTTTTGTATGATATATCTTTGGTATTGTAGATATAAATAACATTTGCGTAAACCTGATCAAAGTTTCCAAAGTTTGACTTCTAAAAAATTTACATGCATTGCATTATCGAGCGGATGGAATATCTCTTTCCCCCTCTCAGCTATCTGACCCACCACTCAGCCTTATCGGGGCTCCTCGATCTCTCTCAAACTTTATTGGTCAGTTTGGTTCGTGACCTGACCCTCATGCCTTGATGGTCGGTACTGCCTGGTGTGGACGTGAGATGTAAAATATTTCTTCCTGGCCAGGCTTGTGTGGTGCTGAAGCGTTTAGTTCATGCCTGGGCCCGGCAAAGCATCAACGTCCCATCAATCAATCCATGCATCAATTATTTAATGCTAATATCCATCCATGTTGTTGTTAGCCTCGTGGCCGCACGACCAGGCATGGCCAGGCGTTCGAAATTGGTCGCTTGAGCCAGGCTACTTGCAGTGTGTGGAGTTCAGCCAGGCTAATTAAAGTACAAGGGAACCTAGCCCAGGCGGGCTGTCTTTTTCACAGGGTAGCAACCAAACAAGCGTGCATGAAATCCAGCCACAACCCCAGGCCACGCAAAACATGCTCACACCGCAAGCCAAACGGGCCTTATATCTCCCTGGTTCACACATACACATGTCTCGCTCGCACTATACATATAGACCCATCCAACACTCTCCGCCCTTGTTCTCTCTCCATGTGACACGCACCCCCCTAAGTACCATAATCCCTCACTCCATCATAGGCTCTATTTGGATCCATGGGTTAGAGTTAGTTTGGGTTTGTTTGGAGTCAACTAACCCAAAAAGATCCAAACAGGAGGGTTAGTTTAGGTTAGATGCATCTAACCCATCCAAAAAAACTAACCATCCAAGAGGTGCTTATTTGGGTTAGTTCTTCTCGGGACCACTAATAAACACTTTTTTCTCTCGCTCTCCCCGCAGCAGATCCCTCCCCACTTCCTCGAAGCTTCTCGTCCTCTCCCTCCCTCCCTCTCGCACCGCCCGTGAAGGTGCCTCGCCGTATCCGCGCTCCATCTAACCCTGCCATCCAAACACCTCTTTACTTAGAGTTAGTTCAGGGTTAGAATCTAACTCTAACCTCTAACTGAGTTAGAGTATCCAAACAGGGCCATAGGCGCAAGCACTCCCCCCCTCCTAAGTATGATTATCTCTTACTAGCCATCAGGAACACATGTATTGTCTCCTTCCATCCATACGTCTATCTCGATATCTCTCGGGGCATCTTCTATTGCGCACACACCTTGTCACTCGATCTCCCACCCATGTAGTCCCATCACGATCTCCAAGGGATCTCTCTATGACAAACATACACTCTCTCCTCCCCATGTCTGCATTTTCTCCGTACGTCTCCCTCGACCTCTCTCCCTTGTTTGTCAGACCCCTCTTGGCCACGTGCTAGGGGTCTTCCTCTCTCGGTTCAAAACAACCACACACTATCTCCTCACCTTGGCTCCATTGTCAAAGATGCATGTGTGATATGTTTGCATAAGACACGCACGCTTTTTCTCCACTTTTATCGTGTGTTGTCCATGTCTCTTTCACACACACACA
>NC_041381.1:481535841-481554088 GCF_002162155.2 Triticum dicoccoides | reverse complement strand
TCTCTCGTCAGGGACTCTGTCACGTCCATAAGCATATGGATGTTTTGAAAAGTCAAACCTCAGAAAAGTTTGACTAGGTATATATGGAGAAAAACATTTACATCTGAAACGATCATTGGATTCATCACAACATGTACTTACTTCATACTATCATTTATCTTTGGTATTGCCGATATAAGTAATTTCTTTATAAACTTGGGCAAAGTTTCAAAAGTTTGACTTTAAAAAATGTTGTAACTACATTATCGAATGGAGGGGGTAGCTCTTTCTCTCTCTCTCTCTCTCTCTCTCTCTCTCTCTCTCTCTCTGCTATCTCTCACGGGCCTCCCCTCTCACTCGAACTCTCTATACCGATGGATTATACGTTCACTGTGTCAGTGTATAGCTCTGTATATTGTTTAGTTGACCGGTCAACCAATCCACATGCTGCGTTGTCAGCTCGTGTTTTGTATCTTGGTGTGCTGGCCCATGTGGCAGTGGGTGAAAATAAGTAAACTAGAGGCCCATCTGACACGCGGTGAAGGAAACAAAGTTGAAACCACTCGGGGTAGCACCCCGCATGCTAGTAAATTGAGGGCGCATCGAGGACAAACTTCTTGCGCGCGAAGGACGCACTCACGCACAATTCATCACTACACGGCGGCATGCACACAAGGATGCACTCGCACACACCCAGCACACAACACACACCAGCACACGTGTACACCGACGTCGCCGCCGGTTGAGATGGACGGCGAGGCAGCCAACAAGCGGAGGCCGCTTGAGCCAAAATCGCATCCGATGAGCCTGGACTTCATCAGCAGCCTCCTCGATGACATGCTGCTCGTCATCATCGGCCTCCTCCCCACCAAATCTGCCATTCGGACCGCCCTGCTCTCCCGGCGGTGGTGCCCCCTCTAGTATTGCATCCCCGTCAACCTCACCGTCGATAGCTGCCTCTGCGATGAGGATTGCACACGCATGGACGCAGTCTCCAAGATCCTTTCATCGCACCCTGGGCCAGCCAGACGCCTTGACATCCGCATGTTCAGTACCAACTGCAAGGTCCAGCCCAAGTTCGATGAGTGGCTCTTATCCCCCGCCCTAGATCAGCTCGAGGAGCTCAACTTTGAAGCTGGACGATGTCGCTCTCTGCCGCCGTCCACGCTCCGCCTCACGCCAACGCTGCGCCGCGCAAGCTTCAGCTCCTGCTATCTTCCCCAGATTGATGCCGCGCACGCCCTTATTCTCCCTCAACTCAAGCTGCTCGACCTCTTCGATGTTGTCATCTCGAAGAAGGCTATGGAGCACCTTCTCCGCAGCTGTAGTGCGCTTGAGTACCTTCGTCTTGAGTAGATCCACGGGTTCATTAGCCTCCACATCACCTCGACGAATCTCCGATGGATTTATGTGTCTTGCTGGCCCCGCAACAAGGCATCAATTGGGAAGAGACCACTCCAGCTGTTCCACGTTATGGTCGTTGAGAATGCGCCTTTCCTTGAGAGATTGCTTGTATCGGATCTAGAAGGTCCAACAAAAATCAGGGTCATTGACGCGCCGAAATTGACATCGTTGGTGTATTCGTCTGCCAAATTCTCCAAACTCTTTATTGGATCCGTAATCGTTCAGGTACAGCACTCATCTTCTTCTCCGTCTTCTTGAAATTCACATTTTTAAATTTCTTCTTGATGTATTTACGACCGTCTTCCGGAAAATGATTCCCACAAGCTTGACCCAGTCCATCCGCACAGTGAAGATCTTAGCACTAAACTCTATCGGCCCCAATCTGGATCAAGTTGTTGGATTCCATACATGCTTTCCATGCACGGAGAAGCTACTCATCAATGTGGAACTTCTTTCCTATTAGTAAATGGTAATCACAACGTAGCTCAATTTTTTCGTAATTTTCCCAAATTACGATGACAAGTGTAGTGCTCAAAACTACATCTACGCACTGCACCAAAAGAAATGTTTTTAGTATTTTGTTTCTCACGTGATCACCTGCATCATTTTTATGCTGTACTACTATAGTAGCCTAGGCTAGTCATAGTGGAAAGTAACTTAGACTACTCCAGTAACTCTATGGTTACCCTAAGGGCAAGTACTACTACTACCTCCGTCCTGGTTTACTCTTCCAATTTTGTAGTATCAAAATTTGACCATAGATTTAACTGACAAAATGTTAATGCATGTCACTAAGAACTATATCGTTGGATTCGTATTTGAACATAATTTCAAATGGTGTAATTTTTAGTGATATGCATTGGCATTTTCTTAGGTAAATATATGGTCAAAATTTTATACTAAATACGAGGTAGTATTCCCTCCATCCCAAAATTCTTGTCTTACATTTTTTTAGATACGGATGTATCTAACACTAAAATGTAACTAGATACATCCGTATTTAGACAAATTTAAGACAAGAATTTTGGGACGGAGGGAGTACAAAAGTGGGCTATGTAGGCCAAAACATGTGCCAAATTCACTTGTGATGCATTTGGCATCGATGCCCCTCCATTGCTCACCTGGTGCGCCAATCTGGAGCACCTACTTTGCTCCGGTGCCAAATTAACTCACGCAATGAAAAAACACTGTGTGGGGGAGAGAGAGGACTGAGGCAATAAAAAACACTTGTTTGGGAGAGTGAGAGGCTGGTGTAGTTGGTTTGATTGATTTTTTTATACATGTGGGTCTGTGTGCATAGCGGTGCCAACTCTCTCACATCGCGAGAGTGGTGCCAAAATCTTTTGATTTGACATCGATGCGTATTATGTGGCATACTTTTGCGAAATATGGCATCGGCCACATAGTTGAAGGCAACAAATGCCCAAGCTCTTCACGTGCTCCTAGTTAAGTGATAGGAAACAGAAACAGAAAGAGAGAGGGAGAGAGAGAGAGTGAGTGAAAAAATATCACTAGCCAGCCAACCCCTATCGTATGAGCGAATGACATTGGTACCTCTTGCTGACACGACAATCTTATGCAGCCAGTTGCTCTAATATGTTCTCTTCTTTTGCAGATAAAAAAAGACCCGAAAGTAAAAATGTGCTGCACTATAACAATCTCATCGAATGCCTTGATCTCCATCTTACAGAAATTGATTTGATTGACTACTGAGGTAGCACATCTGAGATTAAATTGGCCAGGTTCTTTGTTCTGGAAGCAAGTGTGCTCAAGGTAATGAGGTTTGGCGTTCTCTGGCGCAACAATGAATGGTGTGCTGATCACCGCAAGCATCTAAGCCCAAATGACAAAGTCTCCGCAGAAGCTGAATTTGTTTTTGAAACATCAAGTGGCCGGAGACTCGAAAACTTATTTGCCCATTAGTGACTTGTCAGGGCGGTGGATTTTAGTTTGTACGATAACGCTGCATCCACCTAAAGTAACGAAAGTTCTTACGTGAACTTCCTAGTAATTCCCTCTTCCTAGGTGCAACATTACTCCTAACATTTGTAATATCAGTTTGAAACTTGTAATATTGCCGTGTCCTATTCCTGCATTTTCAAAATCCTGCGAATCAAACAGGTTCTAAGTTGGTGATGATGTTGTGCCTCCCATCTTTCACCAGTAGCCATCGGATCTAGATCTGACGCATACAAACCAAGCTTCTCCATTTTTGCAAAAAGATGCCCGCACTTGTTCCCTATTTACAAACAACTCCTTGTCTCTCACAATCAGCCTTATCTCCTCCCCACCACATCTAGAAGGCCGTGGAAAAATCTGGCGCGATGGCCGCTGCCGGAGCAGTCCACCCCAATCTTGGTGTTCCGTGCAATGCACGGGCATCTACGCACGGGAAATTATGTCGAACAGGGCTAGTTGTAAGCAGGGTAGCTCTACCGCCATGATGATAGTGACTACAGACGGTGAGGCTGACTATGGTATGCCGAACACTGCGCCTATACTCAGGTGTCATCTCCGGCGCAGGGTCTTGTCACTTCACTGTGAGGAGCAGCACGTAATAATTTGACCAACGGGTAGTACAGTGCTAGTACTCCTAGGAGTTGGTAGTACTACTACTAGTACTAGTAGCACCACCGTCTGGATTTAGGAGTACTACCACGTCCATCTGGATTTTAGTATTTGACTAGCAATATCTAGTAATGCATGTCACAAAAAATGTACTACTCCCTCTGTAAATAAATACATGGTGTTTTATTCCTATCAGCGAGAGAACTTAATGTTTTCTTGCTAACTAGAGTCTTAATAGGATTACATGCAATGATCTAAACACTGCATGTCATGTTTGGTAGTCTCAAGTCATTGAAAGCATGCACGGCCCACATCTCTCATTGGTTGATATGTCACGAAATAAGAAACAAGGAGGGAGTTAATGCACCGTGCCTAAGTGTTTTGGGATTATTTGGTTTTCGTGATGTGACTTACACAACATTTTTGTTTACATGCATTAACATTTTACTAGTTAAATCAAAGGTCAAAACTTGGCGCAAAATGCAAAGGGGACCAATAAACCAGTAAACATCAAACTTCTCTCGTTTGGCCCCAACTAGAGGTCCGGTGAGATGACTATACTGCACCGGCACGAAGGGGGGCGCAGCTTCATTGACTTACTGCAACTGCCTTTGGGTGAATGACACGTGGGTCCAGGGGGTGGCTGGCCCACCTATCATACAGCCAAAGGCAGGTGCAGTAGAGGGCCGAGGAGTAGTACGAAATCCTACGCACCTACGCACGCTAACCAAGGGCAAGAGTGATCACTCGAATCGCAAGATCAGTTGACTAGTAGAAGCTAAGCTAGAACCATGGAGGCGATGAGCGCGAGCATCAGCCAGCTGTGCTAGATGGTCCACGACGCCGGCCTGCGGCCCGGCAACGAGGAATGTCTCCAGGTAGTATTGCTTGAGGCCGACAGGGCGAGGGGCCGCTTGGACGACAGCTTCGTCTCCTTGTTCGACGAGGTCCTCGTCGGTTTCCTCGACAAGTTCACCGTCGTCAAGAAGCTCGCGGACGACTTTGACGTAAGCCTTCAGCCGACGCGCCTAGGCTCTGCGATGCCCGCCACCCTCAATGGCCACTATGGTGACAACCTCTTCGATGCACTGGTGGCCCTGCGACTGCCCGCCGTCGTGCCGGAGAATGTCCACCTTGAGGTCGCGCTCGCCGCGTAGTGCCTGGCGCAGCAAGACACCATGGACATAATCACCCACATCTACGCGCATGCAAGAGGAGGACGATAGGACGCTGGCCTTCTTGGACCGCAGGGCAACCTTGGACGCACTGTTGAGAAGCACATTGAGCTCGCCGCCAACGCCGCTGCTCCTCACACGTCGGCTGGTGACCCGGCGCACTAGGGCGTGAGGATGTCGCTGATGGATCCGTATGTATTTTTATCTTTCCGTCAAATCCATGTAGTAGTATATGATACTACAGTAATTATCTTACCTTTCGCATCAACTTCATAATTTTCCTATGTACTCCATGCATGAACGGCGCCAGAACCAAACTTCTGATTACTCTAGGCAAAATCGTTATTTTCTATCTATCGACCGCGCCATGGAGCAGAACCAAATTTTACAAGTTACGAGTTCAAAAGGAAAAGCCTGCCGTGTTCGCGTCGCACCCCCACACGGTTGGTCCGGCACGCCGCTCAAGCGGGAATGCGTGTGGTGTTGCATTTTCACTTAAAAGTGGGACCGTAGTTGAGCAAACCGACTATCGGCAAACCCCCACCCCGCCCACCGTGCGATGGCTGAGAAAACAGGAGGGAGAAGATATGACTGTAGCACGGAGTCCAAGAAAATTGGTGTCGGATGGGACTCGTGTGGGTGGCGTGTGCCATAGTGCTAGACGTGAATGCTAGTTATGGCCCATGCCACCCTACTATATCGAGCCTATATCGAGGTACAGTACGTAGAACAAATTTCCTGCAGTACATGCTCAGCACTCCTCTATCTTCCTTCTCAGCCAGCCAGCAGACGCGTGGATCCCATCGTCTGTTTGCTCACATGCGGTCCCACATGTCAGTGAAAACGAAAGCAGACCCACTGAACCTGCACATCTTTCACCTTGATGTGCTGGTGATGAAAAACAAATCCAAGAAAGATCTTCGGTGGCCGCTTTTGAAGTTACTCAAGAGTAGTAAGATTCTATTTACAGTTTAACCCAAGATGCACATCTCGTGGGTTAAACTTATCAACTACCACTCTATTTTCTTTCATGACACAACCTGGATGCTGGATGTCCCACGTGTCGGCAAAAGGAGGAAGAACCCGACCAAATCTTCGGTTGTGCTCTCGGATTAGACTAGTTGTGCTAACTTAAATTTTTTATTGTGTACTCCCTTCTTTCCAAAATACTTGACTTCCATTTGTCCAAAAATGGATGTGCCTATATACTAAAACATGTCTAGATACATATATATTTTGACAAACATGTCTAGATACATGTGTAGAAGCCATGTATTGTGCAACGGAGGGAGTAGAATGGATGCAAGTTTTTGTATTGGGAAGAAGAGTACATCCATATATTGATAGAGCGTTGGAGTTGGCCTTACAAGTGGGACCGCAGTTGACGAAACCGACTATCGGCAAACCCCCACCTCGCCCGCCGCGCGATGGGTGAGTTAGAGAAACAATGAGGTTGAAGAGATTGCTCTAGCACAGACTCCAAGAAATTTGGTGTCAGATGGAAGTCGTGCTGGTGGCGTGTGCCGTACTCCTGGACGTGAATGCTTGTTCTGGCCCATGCCACCCTACTACTCCTACTACTTACTGTAGTATATAGTACTACTAGTATCGAGGATTCGAGGTGCTGGTTACGTATAGCTACAGTAAAAACACCTGCACGAAGCGCGAAGCATGTGAAGCTAGTACAAATAGTGTACTACTATTGTTGATGATTGGCCTCATCCGATAACCTATTGTAATGCACGTACAATTATGTATTCGGAAAATATTTTTTTGCCTTGTTGCACCACTCACTCACAGAAGCAACTCGAAAGCCATTCATAAATTTAGTAAGTTTATCACAGGCATATCATTTTATTACATACAACAGGTCATCAACCCACATCGACAACGAGGATACATTATAAATAATAAAGTTTTCACCACACAACAAATAACAAGCAATGAAATGAACTTCAACTCAACCATTCCTCGGCGTTGGAAACGCTTGCTTTGAACCACAAGTTATTCTCTGGGACAGGCCATCCATTGTCGATCTGGAGACCAACGCAGGATTGATCATCCAGGCTGAAGCGGCCTACTATATCAGTACCAGGGTAGGGAACCACCCATATGTCCGAGGTATAGACACAGTTGCTTCTCATAAATGGTAGTAACGCTGTGTCAACAGCAGTTGGATCGCCTTTCACCATCATTGGATAGTTTTGTCCAAGGAAGAGCGAATTTTCTCCAAGACTATCAATTCTGCACCAGGGAGAAGGAGTTGGCGCTAGCACACTAGTATCCATACCGAATACCCTGCAACAGGTGTTGGAATAGGTCCGGAGAGTGCGACCATGGGAGACTACACCTGCTTCCTTAGCAGTAACATCATCAGTGGGCTGTATACACACGAGAAGAGGTGATCCATCGGAATTAGTTGCCAGGTGACAAATAGTATATGGGCTCTGCTCGTCCTCATGCTCGTGTTCATCACCATCATCATCTCCCCCTTGGTTATAAAAATCTTCAAGTATAGGTGATGGAATGTTCACAGGACCTTGGAAACACAAGAAGAAGGTTAATTAGTAAGGCTAGCCATATTGGGGGTAACAGAAGTAGTATCATGCACTTGGGACTCGCAAACATGCTTATGTGGTAGGCAATTAAGGAAGAGAGAGATGGTTATAGTAACATAGGTAGATACCGTAACATAATAAATGTGATGCTACTATGTGTCATGCATGTCAATAAATGAGGCCACCTATGATACTAATCTAAGATACTATGCACTATAGAGGTAGTAACATAAACTAGTAACATATGCATGTTACTAGTCTAAGTTACTCCCCACTATGACCAGCCTTGCTAACCCGCATGCATGTGGATGAAACAATTATAATTATGGTGGAAGACAAACGTACCGAAACAACGAGGATGCCATGCAAAAATAGTGCCACGAGTGGTGGCAGCAAACACAAGGCCCTCGCATTCAATTGCATCACAGTACTCACCCGTGTATAGAAACTGATTTTTGAGCAATATCCATCCAGTTAAACCACTGATGACGGCAACAAGCTTGTCGAAGATAGCAACAACTTCATAGTTGTTGTAATTCCAAGAGCGGTTGCCATGATTGTATTTGAACGTGCATACAATAACGGTGTGCTCAACCTCTGGGCAGTCTGCTGAGATTTTTGGAAGTGGAACCCGGTCACGAGTGTACACATTCACAAGTTCCCACTCGCAGTTGGACCCAATGTAAACAACCCAATCTCCATTTGCGCCTGCCCAAGCCTTGCCCTCAAGCGATGGCATCTTAACATCATACGTATCATTATCAAGCGGTATCAACTTGCACAGGGCGAGGCCTCCGTCGTGACGGCGCCAGTCATCAGGGTCACGGCGAAGAAGATAGGGGAGATCAAACCGCTCCTTGACTCTTGGGTTCCTTGTAATGATGTTATTAGTTGAGTCGAGAATGGGCTTGAACGAACCTGCCATGCTAGCTGAGGTGATGACATTGCACCGATCAATGAGTTCCTCCACCACGTAATCTTTCAGATCGGGGCAAGAATAACGGGGTCGTTTCCGTTCTGTTCCCTCCATGGAGAAGACGATCGAACAATGGCAGAAGAAAGCGTGAAGGGTTGAAGAAAAATGGAGGGAGGGGAAGAGCGTGCGACAGCAGTTCCAAATCGAGAGGGAAAGGCGAAGAGTCAGTGGACGGTTGCCAGTTTGCCACGGTTCATGAAGGGGCGCCCCAGCCTACATCAGTTCGGAAATACTCCTACTACTCGCCGTCGTCTCACTGATATGTGGAGCGGGACCACATGTCAATGAGACATGGAGTGTAATTTCTCGTGCAAAATGCATCTGGCCGCGTTGGCCCGAGGTGCCGCATTAGTTATCGACCTTTATTTTTTTAATGGCGCGCCGTTCAGTTTTGAAGCACGACTAACTGGTACTGTACGCAGAGAAAATATAAACTACTCTACCACTACTCCACCTCCAGTACTAGTAGTATAAAGAAGATATATAGGCTGGAGCTTCAGCGCTTTCTTGCCAAGGGCTGCCCACTTGCTTCTCACACTACCACCCTCTCTCCAGATCTAAAAAAGACGGCCCCTCTCTCCCTCCACCGGTGGTCACAGATCTGCCAGGGAAGAAAAGGACGTGCAGCGTTGACGCACTCGTCGTCGGCAAGCGAGGTCACGCACTGACGACAAGGCCATCCTCTCAGACCTAGCGCCCGCGCGGTACCGCTGCCGTAGTGTGTGCGGAGGACGACGACCACGAGCGAAGCCACTTCCCGCCGACCCTCGGGTATGCTACCTCTTTTCGAACCATACCCTTGTTCTATTGCCCCATCTGGCACGTCGTTGCATGTGGATCTTTTTCCACTCCACCATCTTCCCAATTTTCTATCCTATGCTCTGCTGGCCACGCAGACGAAAACCATAATTCACACTATTAAAGGAAACCCTACTTCATGTAGACTAATGCATGTCTGGGTTGAACAAGGAAAGGAAGGGAGACTGTACTGTCCCAGAGAGTAGGCATCGAACCCGCATCTAGGTTGAAAAGGGGAAAATCAGTAGCTAAGGAACGAGTCTCGTGTCTCTTGGTTGAAGAAGGGTAGAAAGGCATGACAACGCAATAGAGAATGACCAGGTCGATCAGTTTGTTGTCCTCACATAGGAAAAAGGTGGCTAAAGAGAACAAAAATGGGACGTAATCCACATATGCTGCCTGGATATTTGTTGCTCTGGGCAACCATACCTCCCTCGCCACTCTGCGTCCATGGAGGTACATCGTACTGGTGCACCCACTGTCTGAATGGGCCTCCCATGCTCTTATTGCCACTTTTTTTGCTGTTAGTATAACGCCAGCAGTGAAGTCAAGCAATGCTACTGCTAAAGTGATGCCACATTTAACTAATGCCGCTCTCAGTCTAATGCCACAGATAAATTTAAGCAGTGCCATTTAATGTCACTGGATCATTTCAGGGTTAACTGTTGATTGTGGATGTATAAAAGATTTTTCAGCTAAGGCATTCTAATGCTATTGCACAACCAGTATACCAACGATGAAACTTGTTACTACCTACAGATTTTTGCATTGTTAATGCTTATAGATTACATACCTCACTTTCATGAGATAAGTTAATTTTTTGTACAGTGTCACCAATGCCAAGGCGCTGATGTCATTTTATTTTGGTTAAACTGCATAGACAATTATGAAGACAAGAGGAAAGGTCAAGAGTGGGCACCTCCTCCTCCGGCTGTTCTCTTGATTATCAAGAGGAAAGATCAAGTTTCTATGTTTGATCGATTATCAAGATTGGGATAGCAATTTTTAAGGTCCCCCCGAGTTTGAAATGATATTTACCTTGGAGGTACATGGTTTGCAATTTTTTTGTACTATCATTAGTTAATAATGCTAGTTACCTTCAGACTTTTGTATTTGGTTTAATGCTCATGCACAGCTAGTATACCAATGCTGAAACTTGTTACCTTTACATTTTGTATTGTTAATTCTTATAGAAACCTTCCAGTGTTAGAGTTTATTGAAATCTGTTCAGTAAAACCATTGTACTGTACCCTGTAATAAACTAACTACTCTACTGTTGCACTAGCCACTGGATTAGTGTATATTTGTAGTATTCGAATGGTGTTGCATTAGCGTATGGACATAAATAAAGTGTGGCAAGCTTTCCCAGATATGTGCTCAAGAAAACTACTACCTGTTTTTCTAAATACTAGACGTTTGGGTACTTTAAATTGAACTGCGAAAACGTCTTATATTAAGGAACAGAGGGTGTAGAGTTCACTCAAATTATCCCGGTAAAGCTAGTCACACCTTTGTTAAAATTAATGTTCATTATGTTATCGGAGGAGGTCTGTAAGTTTGTCTCTAATGCCTGTTTACTACATACCCGACATCATGATGTAATGTTAAGTCATTTCCTTTTGTACAGTGTAACTAAATTGTCAAGGCGGTGATGGCATTTTACTTTAGTAGAACTGCACAAAATTTGCTTAAAAGAAGAGGAAAGGTTAGGAATGGCTCAGTTTTTTAGAAAAAACAGTGTATGCCTTCCTGACATCAGCCGTTGTTGCTTTATTTATTCCTTCAAACAAGTGGTTAGAAACAGTCTTGCTATCTTTTCCCATTAAGAAATTGGAATGCTTATATTTGTGAGTCTATGCTTCAACTAGTGCCACTTTTATAGTAATCACACTTTCAATATCTATGCAAACAGGGATGCTCGATTTTAGTGGAGCTTCACAAAAAGTCCAACTGGTTCAACATTAGGAGCATGTTTTTTTCCAAACCTTTATATCTAATTGGTGGCACTATGAGCTGTTCATTACGAAGGTACATGGTCTGCTACTATCTTGCTACTCTTTTTGTACTGTCATTTGGTAGTAGTACTAGTTGTTTGCATGTGAATTTATTGGCAGGGTGGACCTACATTGGAGATGCAGGACATGATTCAATGATTGGATGCTCAATTTTGGTTGTATCGATTTCACCTCTTCCATCACTGCGAACATGGTGTGGTATATGTTTACTAGCTGCTTGATATTTGTGCAGACAAAGATGTCTGCCCGTTGCTATTTGGCAAACAAACAAAGTGTCCGCAATTTTGGTTGAACTGCGCAAGAGAATAGTATAGTCACTACATGCAGTGCCATTTGAAAATAGACACAAAGATTGGATAGTCACTTCAAGGACTGCAGAAAAGTAGTACAGTACTATTTACTGGCTAACACTTGGTGCTTCATTGCTTTGGTCTGATTATACAATGGGCATCATTTTCCCTAAGTTAAAGTTTGTATTCCGAAAATAGTCTCGCGGTGTGATCAAGAGAAGACCAAATCATATTGCAGTGGATGTTCCTCCCTCATGTGTGGTTCATTCTCATGGTTCCAGCTGTTGGTGAAACCACTTGCGTTTGCAAGAGGAATTGTAGACTTCACAAACAAATTTTTCTTTCAGTCTGTACTGAATTTTGGCCAAGAGAAGCATCCATGTTAGTAGGAAGAACAGATATTTTTTCTAGATCTTTGCTTTTGGAGCTACATATTTGTATATGATCTGTGAATCATTGAGATGCATTAACATGTTGATCTTATGTATGATAATCGTACTAGTTAGTTTTAGTTGCGACGCGAGATTCGAAGTGGCTGATCTTTGCTTTTGGAGCTACATATTTGTATATGATCTGTGAATCATTGAGATGCATTAACAGTTAGTTATTTCTGTTCGCTCAGTGTTTACATGTTACTGATCGATCACTAGCTAGCCTACAAATGCGCACCTGGCAGTTTTATTTGCGACGCAAGATGCGAAGTGGCAGTTTTTTGAATAAAAATACCTACCTCTGAAGAAACTGACAAGCTACACTATCGATCCTACACGGATAAAAAATGCCTACCTCTGAAGAAACTGACAAGCTACACTATTGATCCTACACGGATAAATAGCGTATCACGCACGTACTATCTCCTTTCCGGTTTGCAGGGCTCAATTCAAGAAACGACCTACTCGATCCTACACGAATAAATAGCGGATCACGCACGTACTAGTACCTCCTTTCCGGTTTGCAGGGCTTAATTCAAACCTCTCACCAACCAAGGTACTCCCTCCGTCCGGGTTTATTAGTCCCGTGAGCAAAGCAGCAAGACCAAGGCATGTCAATAATTAACAGCATGCAGAAGTTTAAGCCTAATTAGTTCCAACGATTTAAGTGGCCGCATGCGTGCCCTCTGCTGCGACTCGTTGCATGCTGCTTCATGTACTACCTGTGAGCGATTCTGAGTGCCTGCATGCAGCCAGCCGTAATTAAGGCAGCTAACTGATGCGAAAAAAGATACGCTTTAATTGTTGCGGGATTTTTAAATTCGTGAAATCATTATTGACAAGGAGGGAGATGATTCGAGTGCACTCGTTTGACCGCCATGCCAGCGTGCGACCCAGACGGGACGAGACGACACAGTCATAATTTCAGTTTCCCTAGTTTTCCATGGCAAGCTGGCGCGCTGAGCCATTATGCGTTGAATTCCGATGACCGTCGCGCTACCTTCCCCCTATAAGTACTGTTTCCCGGCATTCTCCAGTGCCATCGTGACCTAACTCGCCATATCCTCATAAGCCCCCACCAGCCCAACGTCGCTCGCCACGTCCGCCATGCCCCCACCCGTCCGCGGTAGGTGACGCCGGAGGCGGTCACCGCCGGAACTAGTGTTCAGTTTTTCACCGGAAGGCACACGGAGGGAGGAGGCATTCTATCTATATTTAGATGGCAATGCATAGATCGAGGAGTTGTTGGAGCATGACCGCATGGCGGAGGAGCAGGAGTTGTTGGAGCACGACTGCCTGGCGGAGGAGCAGCGTAACGCCAATTTGCGCCTCCAGCGGGACATGGAGCAGCAGCGCACCGACGCTCTGAGTCGCGAGCAGAGCGCCCGCAACTAGGCCGACTACGTGGAGGCTGGCGCCCGGCAAATAGCCCTGGAGGCTGTCGGGCACGCATGCGTTCGCGACGCCGATTTTTACTACCAGCTCGTCAAGTGGGTTTCCCACTTGGAAGCCGAAGCTTCAGTGGACCATGCCGGCATGGAAAGGGCCAACGCGCGCGAGCAACGCGCCCTATCGCACCTCTGGCAAGTCCGAGGCGAGGCGCAGGACGCTGGTGCCGACGTTTAGCGTGTACCGCCGGCATCGTCTAGTTAGCTAAGAGTAAGTTAGTACTTGTCTAGTGGGAGTAGATAGTTAACTTGGCTATGATGGTTGTCAACGTGGAAGTTCAGTACTCTATATGAGGATCAGACCTGTTACTTTGCTCTGAATGTTGAACTTTTCGTTTGAACGTATGGAATGGGCTGTTATTTTTTTAAATGGGTTGTATTTGTCCTCCACGGGTTTAGAGGCTGACTTGTGGGCCTAGCAAGTTGGCGCGTACACAATCAGGAGATGATTGTACGTGCAGAGGATGACAGCAGGGACCCGCCAAGGTCATGGCAGTACGCAAGCAAGTGCCTCCTTATTTGAAGCCAATAAAAAAATGGCTCCTCCTAGTGGATTTCTGACATCTCGGTCCCATGCCATTGTCAACATAGTCAGTAAATGAGAGAATTGCACAACGAACGGCTGACACCAGGGACCCAGCAGCTCGCCCAGTTTTTTTTGTTTTGGGTTAATTTGATAAATGCCTCTGAGAAATGCCACTACAATTTCCAAACTTTGAAAAATGCCATTTCATGCCATTTCTAGTGGCATTTTTTGAAGTCTGGAGTGGCGTTTTTCAAAGTTTGCAAACTGCAGTGGCGTTTTTCAAAGTTTGAAAAAGTTGCAGTGGCATTTTTCAAAGTTTGGAAATTGCAGTGGCATTTTTATGAATCGCCATAATTGGAGTGGCATTTATCTAATATGTTTTTGAGATGAAAGCAGGGTGTCAATTGGGCTGTGCGGGACACTCTGGCCTGTCTAGACAGCCTTTTCTTTTATGTGTACCACACACCAGCCCAGTAGTTTTTTTTCCTTTTTGAAAATGGCTAGCCCAGTTTTTTTGTGATTTGTCAAGTAAGTCACTTTATCAGGCCTGTTGGGCTAGACGAGGAGAGCTTCATTCGGCTGGCCGAGAAAATGGCCTATCAGCAGTAATGAGAAATGGGTTGTACATTTTTGAAACACATCAAACCGGCAATTAGTTTCAAATATCTTTTTTTCATTTCGAGATTTTAAATTGCATTGATTTTTACGCGTGGGCAATTTATTGGATTTTATATTGATATACATTTATTTTTTAAATCAGTCTGAATGTGACTCAAAATTTCGGGATTAAAAACAGTTCAGACCGCACCAACATATGCAAAATTTCATATAATTTTTTAACCGTGGCCACAATATGGGCTGTAATGCTAACAAAAAGAATATGGGCTCCAAGAAAACCCGTAAGAATTAGCAAATGGGTTGTAAACAATTTGAAATAATGGCAGAAGGGCTGTATGCAGTTTTCCACACATTTGAGGCTTTCCATAGATGGCCTGTATACTGTTGGATGTCCATCCAACAGCCGTCGTGATTCTTCAATCTCTGCTCTTCCTGCTCCAGCCGCTCAAACAAGCGCTGGCGGGACTGCCTGCTCCCTCCTCCCCGCGGACGGCTGTGCTGCCGCGCAGGCCTCACCGCCCCACCGTACTCCCATCGCTGGCCTAGCTATCCCTCTACTCACCCCCAGTCCCACACATGCTGTTATTCTCCGGCGACGGCAGACGAACCAGTAAACCCTCGTACTCCTCCGTGTGGGAAATAACTACCGAGTATTCCCTGGCTCCGTGTCGTTCCCTTCCTAGGACTCGCCGTCGTCCACTGCCCTGGTGCTCTTGGCGCGGCCTGGTCAACATGGTCAATGAATGACATCCATCGGAAGTGGACTATACATGGAGAGGCTGACAGCTGGGTCCACGGCCGCACGCAAGGAAATGCCTCCTTATTACGTGCAAAATAATGATTCCTCCACCTGACATCTGGGACCCACCGAAAGGGCCTTTGTATTTCGCGAAAAAATGTTACCGCCACTGACAGCTTGGACCCACCAGCTATATCTTCGCACGCAAGGAAGTGCCTCCTTATTACGCCCAAAAAAAATAATACTCCCCCTGCTAGCTGGGACCCAGTATAGTGGGCCTACTAAGTTGACGGGGACGAAGGGCTTTGTCAACTTAGTCAATATGGACGATTCTAGATCGACTGACCGTACAATGTCCATCCAACGGCCGTAGTGCTTATTCAACCTCCGGTCTTCTTGCTCCAGCCGCCCAAAGCTGCGCCACTCGTGCCGCCTGCTCCTGCCTCCTGTGGCCGGCTGTGCTACCGCGGAGGCCTCACCTTACCCATACTACTCCCACCGCTGGCCAGGCCATCCCTCCACTCCACTCACCCACACCCCCTGTTATTCTGTGGCGACCGCAGCGCAGCCGAACTAGTGAACCCTCATACTCCTCTCCGCATGGGCATCCACTGTCGCGTCTTCCCCGGCTCCACGTCGTCCCCTTCCTAGGCCTCGCCGTCGTCCACCGCCGTGGTGCTCTCGGTGCGGCGTGGTCAATGTGGTCAATGACCGAATTCCATCGGAAGAGTACTGTACGTGGAGAGGCTGACAGCTGGGTCCACAGCAGCCGCAAGGAAGTGCCTCCTTATTACGCGGAAAATAATTATTCCTCCACCTGACAGCAGGGACCCACCGGACGGGCCACCAGTATTTCGTGAAAAAACGTTTGCCCCTGACTGTTGGGACCTACCCGACGGGCCACCGTATTTCGTGAAAAAAACGTTCCCCCTGCTGTCAGCTCGGACCCACCGGAAGTGCCTCCATATTACGCACAAAAAAATGAATACCCCCCAGCTAGCTGGGACCCACCTTGGTGGGAGGCTGACTTGTGGGCCTACTAAGTTGACGGGGACGGAGGGCTTTGTCAACTTAGTCAATATAAACGATTCTAGCTCTAGTGACCGTACGATGTCCATCCAACGGCCATAGTGCTTCTTCAACCTCTGGTCTTCTTGCTCCAGCCGCCCAAAGCAGTGCCGGTCGTACCGCATGCTCCTGCCTCCCGTGGCCGGATGTGCTGCCGCGGAGGCCTCACCGCCCCCTACTATTCCTACCGCTGGCCAGGCCCTGCGGCGACGGCAGCCTCACACCGCAGCCGAACCAGTGAACCCTCGTACTCCTCTCGACGCGGGCTTCCACTGCCACGTCTTCCCCGGCTCCCCGTCGTCCCCTTCCTAGGTCTCGCCGTCGTCCACCGCCCTGGTGCTCTCGGCGCGGCGTGGTCAATGTGGTCAAGGAACGGCTTCCATCGGACGTGGACTGTACATGGAGAGGCTGACAGCTGGGTCCACGGCCGCAGCAAGGAAGTGCCTCCTTATTACGCGCAAAATTATTATTCCTCCGCCTGACAGCGGGGACCCACCGGACGGGCCACCATATTTTGCGAAAAAAACGTTTCCCCCCTGACTGCTGGGACCCACCAGCTACACCTTCGCACGCAAGGAAGTGCGTCCGGGCAAAAAAATCAAGTCGCCCCCCTGACTGCTGGGACCCACCAGCTACATCTTCGCACGCAAGGAAGTGCGTCCGGGCAAAAAAACAAAACGATTCGCCCCCCTGACTGCTGGGACCCACCAGCTACATCTTCGCACGCAAGGAAGTGCCTGACAGTTGGGACCCACCTGGTCGAAGCGTACGTAGCATTGTCATTCTGGTCACGAACGTGTATGTACATATATACTGGTGGATGTAGAGGCGCGCACGTGTCGTAGTAGAGGCGCGCACGTAGCATGTACACGTACGTACAGCGGCGAGGGTGCAAGAGGGAAAATACGGCTACGTACGTACATACGGGCAGGGTCTCTAACGCCTATCGCGCATACGTACATGGCTGGGTCGGAACGGAGAAACAGCGTCGTCGTCGTGTTCATGGGGAGCCAACCGGCTGGGTCGGAACGGAATGCTTGGTCGTGTTCATCGGGAGGGCTTGGACGGAACAGGCGATGGAAACGAGGCCTGGCGTACCGCACAACGGAGGAAACGGCCTTGTGTTCGACCGGCCACGTTCGAAACGGGGTCCTGTTGATCGGGAGGGGCCTGGCGTACCGCAATACGGAGGAAACGGACCTCCTACGGTCGATACGGGGGTCTTGTTGATCGGCAGGGGTGTGGCGTATCGCAAAACGGAGGAAACGGACCTCCTACGGTCGAAACGGGGGTCCTGTTCATCGGGAGGGGTGTGGCGTATCGCAAAACGGACGAAACGGACTTGTGTTGGAGTTCTACGGTCGAAACGGGGGGGTGGCGTACCGCAAAACGGGACTCCACGGGATACTGTTCATCTCCACCGTCGACCTCCTCCAACCTCCACGGGCTACCGTCGACCTCCTCCAGCCTCCACGGGCTCCTATTCATCCAGCCTCCACCGTGCACTACTCCACCGGCTACTGTTCAACCACCCCTCCACGGGCACCCCTCCACCGTCTACTGTTTATCCAGCCCTCCACACCACGGGGTCCTGTTCAACCACCCCTCCACGGCCACCCCTCCACCGTCTACTGTTCATCCAGCCCTCCACACC
>NC_041381.1:481529284-481535569 GCF_002162155.2 Triticum dicoccoides | reverse complement strand
TCGATCGTCTTCAGTTAGCAACAGTAGCGAAGGAATCGCTCCGTCGGGTTCAGTTAACAGTCATCGATCGATCCTTCAAGTTCAGTAACGCGTAGCCTGCAGTGCAATCGCTCGGGTTCAGTTAGAGCCCAACGCCTCGCTCGGCTTCAGTTAGAGCCAACGCCTCGCACACATGCTCATACATACGAGAGACACGCGCATCGCTCCGCCCCTGACCTCCCATCGTAACCGGCAACTCCCCTTAATTTTCCTCCCCCTCGCTTCTACCACGGTTTTTTCCGTCATGGACGGCCCAAAGAATGTCATGCAGCTGCGTCTCCAGCGCGCCCAAGACGAAAAGCCCATTTTCTGTCATGATTTTTTGTCATAGAAGTAGGAGCCCACCACATCTATGATGATACCGGGTTTTGTCACAATTATTGTCATAGAAGTGTCATATGTATGACAGATTTTTTTTCGTTTGGCCCAAAATGTCACAGATGTGTCTTTTTTCTGTAGTGCCCTGTACCAGCTAATGAAGAAAACAAGCCCGTTCGAGTGGAACGGCAAGGCGGACGAAGCCTTCCAAGACCTCAAGCGCATGCTCTCCACCGCACCCGTCCTGGCCGCGCCGACCGACAAGGAGCCGTTGTTGCTCTACATAGCCGCAACCTCGCGGGCGGTCAGCACGGTGCTGGTGGTCGAGCGACCGGAGAAGGGCAAGATCCAGGCCGTCCAACGCCCGGTCTGCTACCTGAGCAAAGTGCTCTCCACCTCCAAGCAGAACTACTCGCACTACCAGAAGATGTGTTACGGCATGTACCTCACCGCCAAGAAGCTGAAGCAGTACTTTCAAGAACACATCGTCACCGTCGTCAGCACGATGCCTATCGAAGAAATCGTCGGGTGTTGGGACGCCTCCGGCCGGGTCGCCAAGTGGGCGATCCAACTAGCCGGCAACACCATCCTCTACGAGCCCCGCACCACGATCAAGTCTCAGGCCCTGGCCGATTTCCTCGTCGACTGGACTGAGACCCAGTACCTGCCGCCGCCTCCCGACTCGACGCATTGGTGCATGCACTTCGACGGGTCCAAAATGCGACTCAGCTTCGGGGCCGGCATCGTACTGTCATCCCCAAAGGAAGACCGACTCCACTACGCACTCCAGATCCACTTCGCCGCCTCCAACAACGTCGCCGAATACGAAGCCCTTGTGCATGGCCTCTGGCTCGCCAAGGAACTTGACATCCGGCACATCCTATGCTACGGCGACTCAGACTTGGTGGTGCAGCAGTGCTCCGGCGAGTGGGACGCCCGCGACTCCAACATGGCAAGATATCGCTTCCTCATCCAGAAGCTGTCCGGATCCTTTGATGGCTGCGAATTCCTCCACGTCCCGCGCACGGAGAAGGAGGCAGCCGACACGCTTGCCAAGATCGCCTCATCACGTCAAGCCATCCCGTCCGGCGTCTCCCTCGAGCACCTGCGTAAGCCGTCCATCAAGCCGTCACCGGACTCCGAGTCCATCCACATCGCAGAAGACCTGGTCGCGCCGCTAGCCGGCCCAGGGACTGCTGAACCAGGCCCGGGGACTGCCGAACCCGGCCCGGGGGCTGCTCAGCTCAACACGCCACCATCACCCCGGACCTGGCCATCCCGTCACCAACCCGGGGGCTGCTCAACCCGGCCCAGGAGCCGCCGACTCGGAACCCACCCAGGTGGCCGTCTTCACCGCCGTCATGGCCCCATCTTGGGCCCGGCCGATATCAGAATGGCTGGAGAATGGGGTTCTCCCCATGGACGAGACTGAGGTTCGCCAAGTTTAGCGCCGGTCGTCCGCCTACAGCATCATCAACAACAAGCTCGTCAAGCGCAGCTCTACCGGCGTGTTCCAGCGCTGCGTCGAGCAGGACCGCGGCATCGACATCCTCCTTGACATTCACCAAGGAGAGTGCGGGCACCATGCTGCATCTCGTTCCCTCGTGGCCAAGGCGTTCCGCCACGGCTTCGACTGGCCAACGGCCCTCGAAGACGTCGAGTCACTCGTCCTCAAGTGCGAAGGATGCCAGCGCTTCAGCAAACGCAGCCACCAGCCGGCGTCAGCACTCCGCGCCATACCGATCGCCTGGCCCTTTGCGGTCTAGGGACTCGACATGGTGGGACCCTTCAAAAACGCTCGAGGCGGCATGACGCACTTGCTGGTGGCAGTGGACAAGTTCACCAAATGGATCGAGGCAAGACCAATCAAGAAATTGAACGGGCCAACAGCCGTTCGGTTCATCAAGGACAAAGCGGTGCGCTATGGCATGCCAAACAACATCATCACCGACAACGGCACCAACTTCGCCAAGGGTGCGCTCGAGCAATACTGCTCCGTCTCTGGCATCCGCCTCGACCTGGCCTCCGTGGCACATCCACAGGGCAGGTCGAGCGGGCCAACGGACTCATCTTGTTCGGCATCAAGCCGCGACTCGTCGAGCCACTCATCCGCTCACCCGGCAGTTGGCTCGACGAGTTGCTCGCGGTTCTCTAGAGTCTACGCACAACACAAAACCGGTCAACCGGGTTCACCCCGTTCTTCCTCTTCTACGGATCCGAAGCCATCATCCCGACTGACGTCGAGTTCGACTCGCCGCGCATCACGATGTACACCAAAGCAGAAGCAAAAGAATCACGCGAAGACAGCGTCGACCTGCTCGAAGAGGCGCGCCTTCTGGCACTTAGCCGCTCGGCTATCTACGAGCAAGGCCTGAGGCACTACCACAGCAAGAAGATCAAGCCTCTCGCATTCCGTGAAGGCAACCTCGTCCTCCGACTCGTCCAAGAGTAGGCAGGCCAGCACAAGTTGTCCTCTCCATGGGAAGGCCCGTTCATCATGAGCAGTACTTTGCGTGACCGCAACGCCTACTACCTCATCGACGCGCTCAAATCGAAGAAGCGCAAGAGGGACACCGCCGGCGAAGAAACGACCCGGTCGTGGAACGCAGAACTCCTCCGTCCGTTTTACAGTTAGCCGCACGAACGTATGTATCAATGCCTTTTTGTAAGCATATGAAACTATGGGGTCCCTGAATGAGACTCGGGGCTGCCTTTTGCCGACCAATTTATAGCGTCCATATTTCACACCACTTTACTATCGAACCCGACCGCCGGCTCGACTAGCTTGACCCGGGGGCTCGGGGGCTGGCCGGCTTGATCATCACCCCGCCGCTTTACTTGATGATTCCTGATAAAGTTAGGATGCCACGGCCCCCCACTTCGCCCTAAATCCGCAGATCCAGCTCTGGCTGACGGCGGGTGTCGGTGTCAAAACCGGCGGATCTCTGGTAGGGGGTCCCGAACTGTGCGTCTAGGCGGATGGTAACAGGAGACAAGGGACACGATGTTTTTACCTAGGTTCGGGCCATCTCGATGAGGTAAAACCCTACTCCTGCTTGATTAATATTGATGATATGGGTAGTACAAGAGTAGATCTACCACGAGATCGGAGTGGCTAAACCCTAGAATCTAGCCTATGGTATGATTTTTGTTTGTCCTACGGACTAAAACTCTCCGGTTTATATAGACACCGGAGAGGGCTAGGGTTACACAGAGTCGGTTACAATGGGAGGAGATCTTCATATCGTATCGCCAAGCTTGCCTTCCATGCCAAGGAAAGTCCCATCCGGACATGGGACGGAGTCTTCAATCTTGTATCTTCGTAGCCCAGGAGTCCGGCCGAAGGTCATAGTCCGGCCATCCGGACACCCCCTAATCCAGGACTCCCTTAGTAGCCCCTGAACCAGGCTTCAATGACGACGAGTCCGGCGCGCAAGTTGTCTTCGGCATTGCAAGGCGGGTTCCTCCTCCGAATATTTCATAGAAGATGTTGAACACCAGGGTAGTGTCCGGCTCTGCAAAATAAGTTCCACATTCCTTCGTAGAGAGAATAATATTTGTATTAATCAGATCTGCTGACGTATTCCGTGGCGTGACATCATGCCACAGCCAGGCTCTGTATTTATCTCATTGTTCCACCTCAGCGGGTTTAGCGAGGCAGTTTCCTTGGCACGTCTTGTCAAAGCAGAGATCGTGTCCCCTTATTCCGGGATTCTCATCAATAGGGTGTGGGTAACCCAACCGTGCCTTTGGTATGACCCCCTAATTGAAAGCGAGTCTCAAACGGTTACGGGGAGGGCTCTTTGTATTCAACTCCTTTATAAAGGGACCAATGCTCGGGTCCCTTCTTTTCAACCCAATCGAATCCGCCCCCTTGCTTCGAGTTCCAACACCCAAAGCTCTAGTTTTAGGCGCTTCAGACCTTCGACGATGTCCGGCTCTGACCTTGAAGGCCGGTGGATGCCTTCCTCCGTTACGGAAGAAGATGTGCGAAAGCTGAGAGATACCAGGTATCTAACCGGCGAAATCTCGCATAGGCTGCCTGCTCAAGGGCAGGCCATTCCCACTCCCCAGCCCGGTGAGAGCGTGGTGTTCGCATCTCACTTCCTTCGGGGGCTAAGCTTCCCGATTGATCCCTTCGTGAGGGGGCTCATGTTTTATTACAGGCTGGAGTTCCACGACTTAGCTCCGGAGTCCATCCTCCAAATCTCATCATTCATTATCGTGTGTGAGGCCTTCCTCCATATCACTCCTCACTTCGGATTATGGCTAAAAACCTTCAAGGTGGAATCGAAGATGATCGAAGGGCAGCACGCTGAGTGTGGAGGAGCTATAATAAGCAAGATGGCCGACGCTCCATGGCCCGAAGGCTCTTTTCAAGAGGAGCTCGGCTTATGGCAATGGGACTGGTTTTACATCACAGCCCCTAGGGGCACCACATGGGTGGCACCGCCTACTTTTCTCTTGGGTCGCCCACCACGGCTGGCATCATGGGTTAATGAAGGACTTATCTGGGGGCCATCGAAAGATGTGCCCTTGCTGCAGGGTCATATTTGAGATCTCCTAGAAAGAGATATCAATCTGACCGTGGTGGCGCAAGTCATGGTGATTCGCCGCACACTGCCCTGCAAACATCGACCTCTCCGCCTGTGGGAATTCAATCTTGAGGGACCACGGGTCCTACAACACTTCATGGGAATGATGCCCATGGAGATGTACAAATTGTTCTTCGGATCACAAGCAAGGTGTTCGGATCTGTCCGAGGACGCTGGTCTGAGCTGCAACCACCCAGATGGTAAAGTAAGTAGCTCCATATTTGCACATACCATCCATATTTTTATCAAATCTGCCCTTTAGCAGAGTTGCCCTTTGAACATGAGTGGATAGCAAAGGCTAAGCTTGTCAGGTGTCCAGCCCCTTTGCCCAAGACCGCGCCGAATCCTATGCTGACCAGGATGCTGGAGGTTGCGCCGTTGGCGGAGGGAAAAGAGGGGGACCAAGGAGCTACCGCCTCCACGAAGGAGGCCGTCAGGAAGGGAAGAATCGAAAATTCTCCCGACCAGGGAAAGAAAAGGACTGCCTCTGAAGACCCGGAGGTGATAACCTCAAAACAGGGAAAGAAATCTTCGTCAGAGGGTTCGGCACCGGTGAATGCTCCAGCCGAATCGCCCCCTAAAGGGGACCCTCTCTCCCCCGAGGCGTAAGTGAGGGGAGGGGTTCCATAATGAATCACGTTCATGTTTTATTCCTGAGGAAAATAACCGAAGCATTATCTTGCAGTTCGGATCTCAACACTTCTCACCAGAGCTCATCTTCAGGGGATCTTCGTCCAGAGATGATAGAGAGCGAAACACCTCCCCTTGTTCCCCCGTCCTACGAGGCTGGCGACCCGGAGGTATCGTCCCGGAGGGCTTTTTCAATTCCGGACCCGGGGAAAGGTCATCAAGCTAGTCCGACACCCTCTTGCGCGCCGGTGGAGGTGCTGAAGGATCTGCTTGGTAGGGCATCCATCTCAGAAGAACACCGTATGTTGATGGATACAGTGATTGGAAGGATTTCATCCGCAGAAAGCGGATTGTACGAAGCTGCCAGGAGTTTACTAACAGGCTTCGAGGTATGTAAAAAGGTGTACCTTTTGGTAGAGCCGCGTATTAAATGTGCCCTGTATGAATGGTAGCCCCTGAGACTCTGTGTGTCGTCATGAATGACGGCGCACAGAGGATCATAATCCCAGGTATAATATGCCGCTTATTCCATGAAGGTGGCGAGGCGCTCGGTGGCTAGCCGGACTGGTGAATCTGCCGAGCTAAAGTGGCAACTTGACGTGGCTGATGCCGACATCGCGCTTGTAAATAAGCGGCTAGACGAGGCTCAAGGTATGTTCAAAAGACACCCAGTAATATGAGCTTGATGCTCGGGCCTTATATA
>NC_041381.1:481517068-481529143 GCF_002162155.2 Triticum dicoccoides | reverse complement strand
ATGCGGCTGTTGTTAAAGCAGCTGAAGAGCTGAAAGCCGAACAGGCTGCTCACTGCCAGAGCAAGAAGGAAATGGCTGAGATGGCCATACAATTAAGGGATGCTACCGACCATTGTAGATTGCTTGAGCAAGAAGATAGGGCGGCTCAAAAAGATCTTGAAAAGATCACGGCCGAAGCCAAGGATACTCGCTCTGCCATGAGAGCGATGAAGGAGGAGCTGCGTCAGGCCGGAGATATCACGGCTGGAAAGCCTTATATGTTGCGGATGAAGTTCGGAGACCCTAAGTATGCTCCATTAGACCGGCAGTGGAGTTCGGACAACGCTTATCTGGATTTGGCCGCAAGTGCGGCGGACGCGACCGAACACTTCCGCAGCCGAGGTGACCATAAATTGGAAGAGCTTTTTTGGTCGCAGTACCACAATCCAGAGCGCCCACTATCAGTCTCCGACCATTTAGCCGCCTGGGCGGAGCTGAACAGATTATCCGGACTCGCCATGAAATTTGTTGCGAGTCGCCTGTGGTCGGAGAAGCCGGAGCAGAAGAGCTATTTTGGCTTGGTGCAGCAATTTCTTGGTTCGGTGCCGCATGCTGATGAAATGAAGAGGTCGGCATGCATAGAGGGCCCACAAATGGCTCTTGCCCGTGTCAAGACATACTGGGCAGATATGAAGGCCAGTATTGTTGCGTCCCAAGATTCGGACGAAAGCCGAGTACCTACCAAGCACTATTTTGAGGAAGTTCTTCCTGGTGCTCATATAATAGAGTCGCAGTGCTCGAAGGATGCTGTGTTCGAATAGCTTATACTATTTGTAAGACGAATTGTGTTTTTATGAAAAAAAATTATACTTGTGCTTCCAAGAATCATGATACCTCCTGTGCGGCCGTTTAATGTATATATTTGTATGTAAACTGAAAGATGGCAGTCGTTGTCTTCAGCCCCCACGCATAGAATGCGGGAGTGTTCGCAAAAAGGCGTCTGTTCACTCTTAATCCAACGTCTTGTCCTATAAAGGAGGTGGTAGCGCGGCGAACTAGGCAACCGGACTATAATGCTTTATCACTTTCACTTAGCCATAGGAGTTTGACAGTGGGACTACTGAATAGCCCCTAGGGGCACCGCGCTCGCCCGAATTCGGGGTGCGAGTGTGCCTGACTGGGAAGCGGCCCTTCCTTAATGCGGGGGAATCCTAAAGATTCCGAAAGTCATCGAGTGGTTGACCAGTCTCTCGCTATATCATGACAGTCAGTTTTCGGCTTTCTCTACTGAGGTGCTCACCCGGCCGAACCGGGGCACAATCGTAGTAGTTCTCCTGGTGCCGCGTTAGCCGACATAACGGAACGTAAGGCAGCAAAACACAGGAGCCGGGCAAACCCAACATTTGACCAAAGACATGATTCGGAGCTGGTGCATATAGGGCCAAACTCGCGACGCCGAACACTCCCTAAGGTGTTCGGTCTTTATGAAGACGGGCCGAAATAGAGCCCTTGGTAAAAAAAGCCCCTAGTGTCCAAGTACGTGCAAAAAAATTCTGACGTGGCCACATGCCAAGACGCCAGCCTCCTCCTCGGCTATAGAGAAAACCGGGGGATGTTATCAACAAGAGACAGTAAAAAAGGTTTACGCAGGGTCTTAATCTGAAGAGAATCCTTGGAACGGGTCCCTACTGCACGTCTGCGCCTGTGTCTCCGTCGTGCCGTATCCTGGACGGGCGTAGCACGATGCTCATCTGCGAAAGAGAGGAACTTAGTAAAAAATCGTGCTAGAAATCTATATTGAAATAAACAAAATATAATTGGAGCAAGAGTTGGGCCGTATTGTCTCTGGGCGTGAGCACATGGAGCCCATTGCACTAGGGTATGCGGTAATTTAAGCATGTTGACGCCGGACTCGTCGAGGCGTGTCCGGGATAGTAGGGCTGGATTTGTGGGCGGCTGCCTAGGCAACCGCACCCTTGCCCGTACTTTGGGGGTCAATTTATGTTCCCTTGTAATGAGATGATGCCCTTTGGACCGGGCATTTTAAGTGTAAGGGATGCGTAGTGCGGTATTGCGTTAAAGCGGGCGAAAGCTTCACATCCCAGTAGCGCTTGATAGCGACTTACGAATGGGGCGATGTGGAATGTTAGCTTTTCGCTTCGGAAGTTGTTGGGTGATCCAAACGTGACTTCTAACGTAAGGGAACCCATACTTGGGGTATCCGAACCTGGCGTTACTCCTTGAAAGGAAGTGTTGCCAAGGTGGATTGTGACTGGGTGTACCCCGAGTTTGCGGACTGTGTCCTGATACAACAGGTTCAAGTCGCTGCCGCCGTCCATAAGGACGTTTGTAAATTGGAGTCCGTTAATGATTGGATTTAAGACCAAGGCAGTCCAGCCTGCGTTCTGGTCTCCTCTAGAGTAATCCAGATGATCAAAGGTGATTGGTTGTAACAACCAGTGGGGTTGCTCCTCCGGGGCTGGCTGTACGGCGTGTGTCGTTGTAGGTGTCGTTCTATTCTTCTTTGTCGCATGAAGTAGATTTACTGTCTCGACTTCTTGTGGGAACTTCTTTTGTCCTCTGGTGATCTGCTCGTGGGGTGCATTGTCATCTTCGCTTGGTGTGTTAAGCCCCTTGTGTTCGGCATTGAGCTTGCCGGACTACTTAAAAACCCAACAATCTCGGTGGGTATGGTTTGCAGGTCTCCCCGGAGTGCTGTGGATTTGACATATTTTGTCCAAAATTTTGTTGAGGTTGGATAGCTCGTCCCTATCTTCTTTGGGGGGCATCTTTTTCTGATTTTGCTGAGGACTTTTGAATCCGGCGTTTACTGCCGTGCTCATCGGGCTTTTGTCCTTTATCCGGCACGGTTCGTTGTTACGGTGCGGCTTCCCGTTCCCATCTCTGAGTTCGGACGTATTTGGGTCGCTGGTGCTGCTTCTTGCCAGCTAGCTATCCTCTCCTGCACAGAAGCGGGTCATGAGGCTTGTTAACGCGGCCATTATTCGCGGATTTTCTTGGCCGAGGTGTCTGGCGAGCCATTCGTCTCGGATGCTATGTTTGAAAGCTGCTAGGGTCTCTGCATCCGGACAGTCGACTATCTGATTCTTTTTGATAAGGAATCTGTTCCAGAGCTTCCTCGCTGACTCTCCGGGCTGCTGAGTTATATGGCTTAGATCGTCTACATCCGGGGGCCGGACATAGGTCCCTTGAAAATTTGTCCGGAAAGCATCCTCAAGAACTGCCCAACTTCCCATGGTGTTCTCGGGAAGGCTTTTAAGTCAATGTCGGGCTGTCCCTTTGAGCTTAAGGGGTAAGTATTTTATGGCGTGGAGGTCGTCTCCTCTGGCCATGTGTATGTGGAGGATGTAGTCCTCGATCCAGACTCCAGGGTCTGTTGTTCCGTCGTATGGTTCTATGTTCACTGGCTTGAATCCGGCTGGGAATTCATGATCCAGCACCTCATCAGTAAAGCATAGGGGGGGTGCGGCGCCCCTGTATTTAGGCGTGCCGCGATTTTCGGGTATTTTTTGCGTTGCATAACTCATTGGAGCTTGCTTTCTTGGCCTATAAATGGATGTGGTAGGGCCAGTTTTCTGATGCGGATTCTTGGACGGATCGCGCGCTATATTGAGTGTGGCGTCCTTTGACGCATGATATTGATCGTAGGGTCGTCTATCCGACCTTGTGGAGTCCTTATTTTTTGACTGTGGGGGCTTTATGGCCTCTTCGTCAAATTCCGGTGGTAGTTTCCGCTTCGGATAGCTCTTTGTGTGGCGACTACTGTCGTACTTGTGTGCGGTACTGAGTACCTTGCCCCATCTGATCCTGAGTGCATCCTCCGCTGTCTTGAGCCTCCGCTTCTGTTTTTTTAGGCTACGTGCAGTGGTGATGAGCCTTTGGTGGAGGTTCTGATGTTCCGGCAATTTGTCTGGTGTGAGGTCGTCCGAGCTATTATCCTTCCCGGGGATTGGTTGTTCGGATTGTCCGCCCTGCTTGGACGGGTGCTCGACGGCATGTTCATCGTCCGTTGAGTCGCCCTGCTCTATGGCTGGGTTTTTGTCGAGGTGGGGCTTGGCCTTGCGCTTACGCCGCCGCTTTGATTGTTTCTCGGGGGAGCGCTCTCTGGCCGCATCCTTTTGGTCCTCGTAGTCTCTTCTGTTGCGTGTGTCCACCATGTATACATCGTATGATGAGGTGTTTTTCCGGAGCCCTATAGGTGCTGGTTCTTGATCGTCTCCTTTATCGGCATTCATACCGTTGGTATCTTCGGAGTGAAAGTCTAGCATGTTGGTTAAATCGTCGACAGTGGCTACGTAGTGGGTGGTGGGTGGGCTACAAATTTCTTCGTCGTCCGCATCCCAACCGTGTTGGCCGTAGTCCGGCCTAGGCTCTCCTGACAAAGGGAGAGACTTTAACGAATTCACGATGTTGCCAAAAGGTGAGTGCGGAAAGACATCCGCGGCGGTGAACTCCATGACCGGAGCCCAATCGGGCTTAACCGGGAGAGGTGCGGGATTTAGGGAGTCCGAATCGGAGTCCGGCACCTCGGAGTCACGGGCCTTGCAAGGGACTAGGCTGGTATCCGGCTCTATCGCCGTAGAGATTGCAGTTTCCGGGGTGGCATCTAACCGTCCGTCCCCGACTGGCGTAGTGGGCTCCGAGCTAATGTTCGGAGCGGACACCTGAGCGACGCTTTGGGCGTTGTCCAATGACAGAGCTAATTCGTGCCCATCATGACAGTGCGGCGCGCCCGGTTGTGGCTCGAATCCATCGAAGATCAAGTCCCCGCGGATGTCGGTCGTGTAGTTCAAGCTTCCAAACCTGACCTGATGGCCAGGGGCGTAGCTCTCGATCTGCTCCAGATGGCCGAACGAGTCAGCCCGCAGTGCGAAGCCGCCGAATACGAAGATCTGTCCGGGGAGAAAAGTCTCATCCCGGACCGTGTCGCGGTTGACGAGTGAAGAAGCCATCGGGCCTAAAAGGCGACGACACAGAGGAACTCTCAATGAAAGCACCAATGTCGGTGTCAAAACCGACGGATCTGAGGTAGGGGGTCCCGAACTGTGCGACTAGGCGGATGGTAACAGGAGACAAGGGACACGGTGTTTTACCCCAGGTTCGGTCCCTCTCGATGGAGGTAAAACCCTACTCCTGCTTGATTAATATTGATGATATCGGTAGTACAAGAGTAGATCTACCACGAGATCGGAGTGGCTAAACCCTAGAATCTAGCCTATGGTATGATTGTTGTTCGTCCTACGGACTAAAACTCTCCGAGGGCTAGGGTTACACAGAGACGGTTACAATGGGAGGAGATCTTCATATCGTATCGCCAAGCTTGCCTTCCATGCCAAGGAAATGTTGGGGAACGTAGCAGAAAATAAAAAATTTCCTACGGTTTCACCAAGATCCATCTATGTGTTCATCTAAGCAATGAGTGAAAGGACAGATGCATCTACATACCACTTTGTAGATCGCAAGCGGAAGCGTTCAAAAGAACGGGGTTGAGGTAGTCATTCTCGTCGTGATCCTATCACCGGAGATCCTAGTGCCGAACGGATGACACCTCCGCGTTCAACACACGTACGGTCAGCGTGATGTCTCCTCCGTCTTGATCCAGCAAGGGGGAAGGAGAGGTTGATGATGATCCAGCAGCATGACGGCGTGATGGTGGATGCAGCAGAACTCCGGCAGGGCTTCGCCAAGCTGCTGCGGGAGGAGGACGAGGTGTAGCAGGGGGAGGGAGGCGCCAAGACTTGGGTGTGGCTGCCCTTCCCCCTGCCCTCCTTTATATAGGCCCCCAGGGGGGTGCCATCCCTGGGAGATGCAATCTCCCAAGGGGGGCGGCGGCCAGGGGGGTGGAGTGCCCCCCAAGGCAAGTGGTGCGCCCCCCCCCCCCACCTAGGGTTTCCAACCCTAGGCGTAGGGGGGCCAAGGGGGGCGCACTAGCCCACTAGGGGCTGGTTCCCCTCCCACTTCAGCCCACGGGGCCCTCCGGGATGGGTGGCCCCACCCGGTGGACCCCCGGGACCCTTCCGGTGGTCCCGGTACAATACCGGGTGACCCCGAAACTTTCCCGATGGCCGAAATAGCACTTCCTATATAGTTTTCTTTACCTCTGGACCATTCCGGAACTCCTCATGACGTTCGGGATCTCATCCGGGACTCCGAACAACATTTGGTTTGCTGCATACTCATATTAATACAACCCTAGCGTCACCGAACCTTAAGTGTGTAGACCCTACGGGTTCGGGAGACATGCAGACATGACCGAGACAACTCTCCGGTCAATAACCAACAGCGGGATCTGGATACCAGTGTTGGATCCCACATACTCCTCGATGATCTCATCGGATGAACCACGATGTCGAGGGTTCAAGCAACCCCGTATACTATTCCCTTTGTCAGACGGTATGTTACTTGCCCGAGACTCGATCGTCGGTATCCCAATACCTCGTTCAGTCTTGTTACCAGCAAGTCACTTTACTCGTACCGTAATGCATGATCCCGTGGCCAGACACTTGGTCACTTTGAGCTCATTATGATGATGCACTACCGAGTGGGCCCAGTGATACCTCTCCGTAACACGGAGTGACAAATCCCACTCTCGATCCGTGTCAACCCAACAGACACTTTCGGAGATACCTGTAGTGCACCTTTATAGTCACCCAGTTACGTTGTGACGTTTGGTACACCCAAAGCACTCCTACGGTATCCGGGAGTTACACGGTCTCATGGTCTAAGGAAGAGATACTTGACATTGGAAAAGCTCTAGCAAAACGAACTACACGATCTTGTGCTATGCTTAGGATTGGGCCTTGTCCATCACATCATTCTCTTAATGATGTGATCCCGTTGTCAACGACATCCAATGTCCATAGTCAGGAAACCATGACTATCTGTTGACCAACGAGCTAGTCAACTAGAGGCTTACTAGGGACGTATTGTGGTCTATGTATTCACATGTGTATTACGATTTCCGGATAATACAATTATAGCATGAATAAAAGACAATTATCATGAACAAGGAAATATAATAATAATACTTTTATTATTGCCTCTAGGGCATATTTCCAATAGTCTCCCACTTGCACAAGAGTCAATAATCTAGTTACATTGTGATGAATCGAACACACATAGAGTTCTGGTGTTGATCATGTTTTGCTCGCGAGAGAGGTTTAGTCAACGGATCTGCGACATTCAGATCCGTATGTACTTTGCAAATATCTATGTCTCCATCTTGAACATTTTCATGGATGGGGTTGAAGCGACGCTTGATGTGCCTGGTCTTCTTGTGAAACCTGGGCTCCTTGGCAAGGGCAATAGCTCTAGTGTTGTCACAGAAGAGTTTGATCGGCCCCGACGCATTGGGTATGACTCCTAGGTCGGTAATGAACTCCTTCACCCAAATTGCTTCATGTGCTGCCTCCGAGGCTGCCATGTACTCCGCTTCACATGTAGATCCCGCCACGACGCTCTGCTTGCAGCTGCACCAGCTTACTGCTCCACCATTCAACATATACACATATCCGGTTTGTGACTTAGAGTCATCCAGATCTGTGTCGAAGCTAGCATCGACGTAACCCTTTACGACAAGCTCTTCGTCACCTCCATAAACGAGAAACATGTCCTTTGTCCTTTTCAGGTACTTCGGGATATTCTTGACCGCTGTCCAGTGTTCCTTGCCGGTATTACTTTGGTACCTTACTACCAAACTTACGGCAAGGTTTACATCAGGTCTGGTACACAGCATGGCATACATAATAGATCCTATGGCTGAGGCATAGGGGATGACGCTCATCTCTTCTTTATCTTTTGCCATGGTCGGGCATTGAGCCGAGCTCAATCTCACACCTTGCAGTACAGGCAAGAACCCTTTCTTGGACTGATCCATTTTGAACTTCTTCAAAATCTTATCAAGGTATGTGCTTTGTGAAAGACCTATGAGGCGTCTCGATCTATCCCTATTGATCTTGATGCCTAATATGTAAGCAGCTTCTCCAAGGTCCTTCATTGAAAAACACTTATTCAAGTAGGCCTTAATGCTGTCCAAGAATTCTATATCATTTCCCATCAAAAGTATGTCATCTACATATAATATAAGAAATGCTACAGAGCTCCCACTCACTTTCTTGTAAATGCAGGCTTCTCCATAAGTCTGCATAAACCCAAACGCCTTGATCATCTCATCAAAACGAATGTTCCAACTCCGAGATGCTTGCACCAGCCCATAAATGGATCGCTGGAGCTTGCACACTTTTTTAGCATTCTTAGGATCGACAAAACCTTTCGGCTGCATCATATACAGCTCTTCCTTAAGATAACCGTTAAGGAATGCCGTTTTGACGTCCATCTGCCATATCTCATAATCATACTATGCGGCAATTGCTAACATGATTCGGACGGACTTAAGCTTCGCTACGGGAGAGAAAGTCTCATCGTAGTCAATCCCTTGAACTTGCCGATAACCCTTAGCGACAAGTCGAGCTTTATAGATGGTGACATTACCATCTGCGTCCGTCTTCTTCTTAAAGATCCATTTGTTTTCTATCGCTCGCCGATCATTGGGCAAGTCAGTCAAAGTCCATACTTTGTTTTCATACATGGATTCTATCTCGGATTGCATGGCTTCTAGCCATTTGTTGGAATCTGTGCCCGCCATTGCTTCTTCATAGTTCGAAGGTTCACCGTTGTCTAACAACATGATTTCCAGGACAGGGTTGCCATACCACTCTGGTGTGGAACGTGTCCTTGTGGACCTACGAAGTTCAGTAGCAACTTGATCAGAAACGACAACTTGATCAGAAACTTCAACTTGATCTAGAGCGTATCCCCAAAATGATAGCGGTAAATCGGTAAGAGACATCATAGATCGCACCATATCCAATAGAGTGCGATTACGACGTTCGGACACACCGTTACGCTGAGGTGTTCCAGGCGGCGTGAGTTGTGAAACGATTCCACATTTTCTTAAGTGTGTGCCAAATTCGTGACTTAAATATTCTCCTCCACGATTCAATCGTAAGAATTTTATCTTTCGGTCACGTTGATTCTCTACTTCATTCTGAAATTCCTTGAACTTTTCAAAGGTCTCAGACTTGTGTTTCATCAAGTAGACATACCCATATCTACTCAAGTCATCAGTGAGAGTGAGAACATAACGATATCCTCCGCAAGCCTCAACGCTCATTGGACCACACACATCAGTATGTATGATTTCCAATAAGTTGGTTGCTCGCTCCATTGTTCCAGAGAACGGGGTCTTGGTCATTTTGCCCATGAGGCATGGTTCGCATGTGTCAAATGATTCATAATCTAGAGACTCTAAAAGTCCATTAGCATGGAGCTTCTTCATGCGCTTGACACCAATGTGACCAAGGCGGCAGTGCCACAAGTATGTGGGACTATCATTATCAACTTTACATCTTTTGGTATTCACACTATGAATATGTGTAACATTATGTTCGAGATTCATTAAGAATAAACCATTGACCATCGGGGCATGACCATAAAACATATCTCTCATATAAATAGAACAACCATTATTCTCGGATTTAAATGAGTAGCCATCTCGTATCAAACAAGATCCAGATACAACGTTCATGCTCAAACTTGGCACTAAATAACAATTATTGAGGTTTAAAACTAATCCCGTAGGTAAATGTAGAGCTAGCGTGCCGACGACGAACACATCGACCTTGGAACCATTCCCGACGCGCATCGTCACCTCGTCCTTCGCCAGTCTCCGCTTATTCCGCAGCTCCTGCTGTGAGTTACAAATGTGAGCAACGGCACCGGTATCAAATACCCAGGAGTTACTACGAGTACTGGTAAGGTACACATCAATACATGTATATCAAATATACCTTTAGTGTTGCCGGCCTTCTTGTCCGCTAAGTATTTGGGGCAGTTCTGCTTCCAGTGACCCTTCCCGTTGCAATAAAAGCACTCAGTCTCAGGCTTGGGTCCATTCTTTGACTTCTTCCCGGCAACTGGCTTACCGGGCGCAGCAACATCTTTGCCGTCCTTCTTGAAGTTCTTCTTACCCTTGCCCTTCTTGAACTTAGTGGTCTTATTGACCATCAACACTTGACGTTCTTTCTTGATTTCAACCTCTGCTGACTTCAGCATTGAAAATACTTCAGGAATGGTCTTCACCATCCCCTGCATATTGTAGTTCAACACAAAGCTCTTGTAGCTCGGTGGGAACGACTGAAGGATTCTGTCAATGACCGCCTCGTCCGGGAGGTTGATCTCCAGCTGGGACAGGCGGTTGTGCAACCCAGACATTTTGAGTATGTGCTCACTGACACAACTGTTTTCCTCCATCTTACAACTATAGAACTTGTCGGAGACTTCATATCTCTCGACCCGGGCATGAGCTTGGAAAACCATTTTCAGCTCCTCGAACATCTCATATGCTCCATGTTTCTCGAAACGCTTTTGGAGCCCCGGTTCTAAGCTGTAAAGCATGCCGCACTGAATGAGGTAGTAATCATCAGCACGTGATTGCTAGGTGTTCATAATGTCTTGGTTCTCTGGGATGGGTGCTTCACCTAGCGGTGCATCTAGGACATAATCTTTCTTGGCTGCTATGAGGATGATCCTCAGGTTCTGGACCCTGTCCGAATAGTTGCTGCCATCATCTTTCAGCTTAGTTTTCTCTAGGAACGCGTTGAAGTTCATGTTGACATGAGCGTTGGCCATTTGATCTACAAGACATATTTTGCAAAAGTTTTTAGACTAAGTTCATGATAATTAAGTTCATCTAATCAAATTATTTAATGAACTCCCACTCAGATTAGACATCCCTCTAGTCATCTAAGTGTTACACGATCCGAGTCGACTAGGTCGTGTCCGATCATCACGTGAGACGGACTAGTCATCATCGGTGAACATCTCCATGTTGATCGTATCTTCCATACGACTCATGTTCGACCTTTCGGTCTCTGTGTTCCGAGGCCATGTCTGTACATGCTAGGCTCGTCAAGTTAACCCTAAGTGTTCTGCATGTGTAAATCTGTCTTACACCTGTTGTATGTGAATGTAAGGATCTATCACACCCGATCATCACGTGGTGCTTCGAAACGACGAACTTTAGCAACGATGCACAGTTAGGGGGAACACTTTCTTGAAATTATTATAAGGGATCATCTTATTTACTACCTCCATTCTAAGTAAACAAGATGCATAAAACATAATAAACATCGCATGCAATTATATAGTAGTGACATGATATGGCCAATATCATATAGCTCCTTCGATCTCCATCTTCGGGGCTCCATGATCATCTTCGTCACCGGCATGACACCATGATCTCCATCATCATGATCTCCATCATTGTGTCTTCATGAAGTTGTCACGCCAACGACTACTTCTACTTCTATGGCTAACGCGTTTAGCAATAAAGTAAAGTAATTTACATGGCGTTCTTCAATGACACGCAGGTCATACAAAAATTAAAGACAACTCCTATGGCTCCTGCCGGTTGTCATACTCATCGACATGCAAGTCGTGATTCCTATTACAAGAACATGATCTCATACATCACAATATATCATTCATCATTCATCACAACTTCTGGCCATATCACATCACATGACAATTGCTACAAAAACAAGTTAGACGTCCTCTAATTGTTGTTGCATCTTTTACGTGGCTGCAATTGGGTTCTAGCAAGAACATTTTCTTACCTACGAATAACCACAATGTGATTTTGTCAACTTCTATTTACCCTTCATAAGGACCCTTTTCATCTAATCCGCTCCAACTAAAGTAGGAGAGACAGACACCCGCTAGCCACTTTATGCAACTAGTGCATGTCAGTCGGTGGAACCTGTCTCACGTAAGCGTACGTGTAAGGTCGGTCCGGGCCGCTTCATCCCACAATACCGCTGAAGCAAGAAAATACTAGTAGCGGCAAGCAAGTTGACAAGATCTACGCCCACAACAAATTTATGTTCTACTCGTGCAATAGAGAACTACGCATAGACCTAGCTCATGATGCCACTGTTGGGGAACGTTGCAGAAAATAAAAAATTTCCTACGGTTTCACCAAGATCCATCTACGAGTTCATCTAAGCAACGAGTGAA
>NC_041381.1:481488875-481516722 GCF_002162155.2 Triticum dicoccoides | reverse complement strand
CCCCCCCCCCCCCCCGCACCTAGGGTTTCCAGCCTAGCGCAGGGGGGCCCAGGGGGGGGCGCACCAGCCCACTAGGGGCTGGTTCCCCTCCCACTTCAGCCCACGGGGCCCTCCGGGATGGGTGGCCCCACCCGGTGGACCCCCGGGACCCTTCCGGTGGTCCCAGTACAATAATGGGTGACCCCGAAACTTTCCCGATGGCCGAAACAGCACTTCCTATATAGTTTTCTTTACCTCCGGACCATTCCGGAACTCCTTGTGACGTCCGGGATCTCACCCGGGACTCTGAACAACATTCGGTTTGCTGCATACTCATATTCATACAACCCTAGCGTCACCGAACCTTAAGTGTGTAGACCCTACGGGTTTGGGAGACATGCAGACATGACCGAGACAGCTCTCCGGTCAATAACCAACAGCGGGATCTGGATACCCATGTTCGCTCCCACATACTCCTCGATGATCTCATCGGATGAACCACGATGTCGAGGGTTCAAGCAACCCCGTATACTATTCCCTTTGTTAGACGGTATGTTACTTGCCCGAGACTCGATCGTCGGTATCCCAATACCTCGTTCAGTCTCGTTACCGGCAAGTCACTTTACTCGTACCGTAATGCATGATCCCGTGACCAGACACTTGGTCACTTTGAGCTCATTATGATGATGCACTACCGAGTGGGCCCAGTGATACCTCTCCATAACACGGAGTGACAAATCCCAGTCTCGATCCGTGTCAACCCAACAGACACTTTCGGAGATACCTGTAGTGCACCTTTATAGTCACCCAGTTACGTTGTGACGTTTGGTACACCCAAAGCACTACTATGGTATCCAGGAGTTACACGATCTCATGGTCTAAGGAAGAGATACTTGACATTGGAAAAGCTCTAGCAAAACGAACTACACAATCTTGTGCTATGCTTAGGATTGGGTCTTGTCCATCACATCATTCTCCTAATGATGTGATCCCGTTGTCAACGATATCCAATGTCCATAGTCAAGAAACCATGACTATCTGTTGACCAACGAGCTAGTCAACTAGAGGCTTACTAGGGACGTATTGTGGTCTATGTATTCACACGTGTATTACGATTTCCGGATAATACAATTATAGCATGAATAAAAGACAATTATCATGAACAAGGAAATATAATAATAATCCTTTTATTATTGCCTCTAGGGCATATTTCCAACAGGAAAGTCCCATTCGGACACGGGACGGAGTCTTCAATCTTGTATCTTCGTAGTCTAGGAGTCCGGCCGAAGGTCATAGTCTGGCCATCCGGACACCCCCTAATCCAGGACTCCGTCAGCGGGCAAGCACAACGGGCTAAAGCTCCCCTACGATTCATACATTAAGTCAAAGCCGCCAGGTTGACCAACCCGGCCCGACGCTCATCAACTAAGTTATCCGGACGACCAACTGCTCACCAACCGGCCAAGGCGGATTGCCGCCAACCGGCCCAGTGGGTGTTTCTCTCACGCTCAACGCTTCTAAGGACCCAACTCCTGTGGCCGCCTCTTGAAAAACCAAACTCCTTGTCACGGACCGGAGCCTCGGCCGTCTGACTCGCGGGAGGGAAGTTTCAGAGAAGGGCAACGCATGAAGTAAGTTCAAAGAAAGCAGAAGGCAAAAAGAAAATAAACACTCACAACATTTACACATAAATGTTTCAAGCAAAGGCCCACGGCCCGAGTTCATTACACCCTGAAAACCCCCAGTGGGTGGGTGGACCTGCAACTTAACAGAGTTTTCTACAAAGATTCTCAGGCATTCCCAGCACCGCGCCACGACATCAACAACTCCCCCCGGCGGGCCTCCGGGTCCAGCGAAGCACCGGTGTTCCCTTCGGCTTCCGCGTCGCTGTAGACGCCCGTCTCCTCCGAGCTGCCCTCTGGGTCGCGAAGAAGCAAGCCGTAGTCGTCGTCGTCCACGACCGCGCCGTCTTCCGTCCGTTCCGGATGGAACTCGTCGTGGAAGGCGAACTCGGCGATATAGATGGCCCTGGAGGCGATCCGGCTGGCCTGCTCCTGCAGCAACTGCTCTGAGCCAGCGCGCTGACCCATCAGCGCGTCCAGCTGAAGATCCAGATGCCAATACAGCGCGATCTGGAGCGCCATATCAGCACCGGCCCGGGCGGCGGAAACGCGCCAGTCGCTAAGACGACCCGGGCCCATCTCCAACCAGCGCGCCAGACGCGAGAAGCTGCGCGGATGGACGGAGTCCGGCCACAAGGCCACCGTCATCGCGGTGCCGGCTCGGGACAGCTGCTCCATCTGCGTCCCCAAGACCCGCAGCCGGGCCTCAGCAGCGGCAATGATCTCCGGGAAGGTCTAGGCCGTCAGCGGATCCATCCCAGACCCAACAACATCGGTCGGGTCACGCTGATAGCGGACGCCTTCCTCCGCCAGCCGCTGCGTCTCCGGAAAGGCCCCTGTAGCCAAAGAAGAAGCAAGTCAGAAGAGCAACAAAGAAGAAAGAGTCGGGTCCCGACCTGGCTAACAACGAAGAAGCATCAATTACTAGAGAAGGACTCTTCCAGGTGCTGCGCCTCGAGCAACGTACCACGTCGCTCCCGCTCCAAGACAAAGTCCCGCTCCCCGAGCGCCTTCTCTAGGTCAGCCGCCTTAGCAAGGGCCGCCTTCAGCTCGTCGTCCTTGTCTTCGACCGCCTTCTCGGCCGCCTCACGGCGGCGAGCCTCAGCCTGACGGGCCTCCTCAATCATGGTGGCATGCTCCCGCAGACGCTCCACCTCGGCCTGGAGCCGGCCCTTGTCATCGACCAGCTGGCCGCGCTGCTGGTCCGCCTCGACTAGGGCCCGCTGCGTCTCCACCACCTTGGCGGCCTCCTCCTTAAGAAGCTCCACCTCGGCCTCGAGACGGCTCTTGTGACCCACCAGCTGCTCATGTAGCCGGTTGGCCTCGTCAAGAGACCGCCGGGCCGCGGCCGCCTCTGCCCTCGCCTGTGCCGCCTCGACGCCGAGACGACCGGAATCAGCGACAAGCCGGTCATAGTGATGACCAGCCCGGAGTAGTCGGGTCCGCCAAGACAGCACCTCGGGTGCAAAGAAGAAGAACTCAGCAGAGAGAAAGAATAAGACAAGACTTAAGATTTGGCCCAACTGTTACACAGTTGGCCCGAATCTCGGGGGCTACACCCAGTGGGTGCGCTAGCGCGCCCCCACTAGAAGAAAGAACACAACAAAGTACCTGCGGTGACGTGAAGCTCCTCCTCCTTGGCAGCAAGCTGCTCCTTGAGATCCCGATGCTTGCCCAGGAGCCGGTTGTAGGCGGCAACCCGGAAGGCGTCCAGGTGCTGAAGAAAAGAAAAAAGTCATCACAAGGCCAACACTCCTAAGGTTCGACCCAACTACTACATAGTTGGCCCGAACCTCGGGGGCTACACCCAGTAGGTGCACTGGCACGCCCCCACAGAGATGAAATCACAAGAAAAAAAGAAGAAAGAAGAACTTACCAAGACGGCGCGCTCCAAGTCGCGCGTCTGCTCCACCTCGGCCTGGGCGAAGGCCTTAAGCTGCTCCGTCCGGCCTCGCAGGCGGCGGCTGACGGCGTCCAGCGCCGCCTCCTCCTGGGTCTGGGGCCCAAAGACGGTCGCGCCCCCGCTTCACGCAAGCGGCAGCACGGCGGCTCGGCGCCCTCCCGGATGGAGCACCAAGGCACGCCCACCGCTGGCCGTCTTGCGAAGCGGCGAGCACCTCCTCCGACGCCCCTCCCGGCGTCGGAGTCTCCTCGGATGCCAGGACGCCCTGCGTCGCCACCTCAGGCACCGCCGCCTGTGGTGCCTCCTGCATTACCGGCGGTGCTTCCGGCACCACAACCTGCGGTGCCTCCTCCAATGCGACGCCGCCTCCACCGCCATCGGCCCCCGCGTGCTCGATCACGTCGGCCCGCGGCAAGGTTCCGTCCCCCACCTCCACGACTTCCCGGTCGAGGACCACCACCTCGGCCCGGCCTCCACGGCCGCGCTCCCTCACCGTCGACGGCTCAAAAACCGTCGCCGCCACCACCGTGCCCTCCGGCATCTCGCGCCAGGCCGGCTCCATGCCGCCTCGCGCCCATGCCGCCGCCGCGTCGGTCCAAGCCTGGACCGACGCCGCCTCCAACTCCGCCTCGGCCCGGTTCCTGTCCCGCTAGGCCAAGGCCTCGGCGTCATCCGGGTCCAGGCCAAGGTCCGAGTCGCCCCGTCCCTCCTTCCCGGCCTGGCCGGCGAGGTCGGACCGGCTCCTGTGGAATGTGGTCCCCTCGATGGCCGCAGCCTCCGCCGCCGCCCTCGCCAGCGCGATTGGTGACCTGAAGAAAAAATAAGAATAAGCAAGCGAAGACAAGGCTGGCCCAAAAAATCCAGGCACAAGCAAGGAGTAAGACTTACCCCGACAAGACTGGGACCGGAGTCGGCTTCGCGCGCCTCTTCTTGGCCGGCCTCCCAGGCTCGGCCGGATCCGATGCGCGCTTTGGGGCCCGGGGTCGCAGCGCGACGCTGTCCTTTCCGCGCGGGCGGCTCGGTGCTGCCCCATGCGAGGACCCGGCTCCGCCCGCCTCACCGCCTCCCCCGCCCAACGCTGCTACACCAATAACCGGCATCAGCGTTGCCTACGCTGCAATGCGCCCAAATGATTCAAGACAAATGAAGAAGAAAAAGACCTAAAGCTTACCCACGCGTCGCCCAGTGCTGGCGTTGGACTCGGCCACCTCCTCGCCGCCGTGAGCCACGGGCTCCTCTGGTGCCACCGGCGCCACCTGCTACGGCGACCGGGCGTAAGGGTGCCGGCTCACGTTCAGAAGGATCTCCCGTGATGCGTCGGGACAAATGAGAAGATGCACGGCGGAAAAATAACAAGACCAAACGCTCACCTGCGGCGCCGGGTTCGCCTGGCTGCACGGCGCCTTGCCGAATTGCCAGTCCTCTCCAAGGTTGGCCTTAGAGATGTCGCTCACGCCTCGCGCGACCTGCTCCACAGACAGCCGCGTCGACCCCATCTGGTTGGGGTCTTGAAGCCCGATCATCTCGCCGATGAGGCAGGAGCGCCTCTGAAGCGGGAGAACCCGGCGGGTGATGTACGCGGCAAGGAGGTCGGTGCCAGTGAGCCCCTCTTGCGTCCTCATCACCGTGACCCGCTCGCAGAGGTTGACGATCTCCTGCGACGGGCGCCGAAGCTAGTAGCCCTAGTTCATTTTCGCCTGCGGCAGCGCGACGACGAAAGGGGGAAGATTGATGTGGTACGTGCCATGGTTGCGGACATAGAAGGAGTTCTGCCACTTCTTGGCAGAATCCTCGAGCAGGATCTTGGGGAAGTCCTCCCCCGACCGCTTCGAGATGACGGCGGCCCCGCAGTCGGCGAACTCCCCGGCCGACGGGCCCTACTGCTTCAAGAAGAAGAACCACGCCCAGAGGTCGATGGTTGGCTCGACCCCTAGGTACCCTTCGCACAAGGTCACGAAGCCGGAGAGCTGGACGATGGCGCCGGCCCCAAGGTGGTGCGGCTGGAGCCCGAAGAACTCCAGGAACACCTGGAAGAAAGTGCTCGCCGGCAGCCCGAAGCCATGCTCGAAATGCGTGAGGAAGACGACGCGCTCCTGCCCCTCGGGCCGAGGCCTCTGCTCGCCGTGTGGCAGATGGACACCAACGTCCGTCTCCCGCGGCAGGCGCCGCGAGGACCGAAGGTAGGTGATGTCATCGAGGGTGACGGTCGAGCCCATCCACAAGCCCGACGGCAGCGACATCGCCGGAAGAAGAAGAGGAAGAAGGACGGCGGAGAAGCTCTCTGCTCAAGGCCGCGGGTGCAGCTGTGCGTCGGTGGCAAGAGGCAGAGCGAGAGCAGGGGACGGGAGGGCGTGAGCGAGAATAATGTCCGCCGCCCCCTTGCCCCCCTCAATTTATAACCCCCAGTTCAAACGTGGGGGAGTGGGATCGTCTCCACGCGCTCGTTCCACTACCCCGCAATAAGTGCGCACGTACACACGCACTAACTATGCGGGGAACTGCAACTGGCCCCCAGACGCTGCAATAAATCCGCACGCGTGGCCAAGGGCGCGCGGCGGTGGGCCCCGGCCCGTCGCCCAGTCCTGTCACACACGTGGCCTGTCAGGCCCCTCCGACTTCCGGGCACCACGTGGCGCCTGCGCGAAGCCCAAGGGATCACCTCAAGATTCGACGGACTTCTCGGTTCCCCCCACGGCCGGGATACTGCGATCAGGTTTCCGACAAAAATCGGCACACAGTGGGTGTTGCCGGACCAGGCGTTCACTGATTCCGCCTTGATCAAGGGGGAAGCTGCGAAGGCCCACTCATCCGAAGACGACGGACCTTCATAGCTTCGGGGACTACTGTCGGGGGGATGAACCCCAGGCAAGCAACGGAACCCAGATCTATTTCAAAAACAGCAGGGCCCGCATCGCCTGGCAAACCGGCGTGCGCTAGGCCGGGTCGCTCGACCCGGCAAGGCGCGCAACCCGGCCAAGACCGTCGACTCGGCAAGGTATGTCGACCCGGCCGCAGCGGCTGGCGCAAGGCAACTCAGCGCGGCGCAACCTTGGCTTCCCCAGCAAGCCAACTCACCCGTGGCGTCCACGGCAACCCAGCCGCGGGTCAGCTCCCGTACCGTCCAGGCCGTACGATGGGACAAGACCTCAATCACCGATTACCAAGACTACAGTTCCCCCGCCCATGCCCGTGGTCAGTCGGAGCGTGGCAACAGTGCCCCTTACCTACCCACTGACCAGGGCTGGCACGGCAACAGTGTTCCCGCCCTCACGGCTGACGACAGCAAGCGGCGGCTTGACGGAGAACACTGTGCGCGGCTCGACTCGGACACGCCATGACGATCGACAAGACGGTGCACAGTCCCCCTAGGCACACAGGGCCCGCACCTAGGGGAACTCGGCGAACCACAAGCCCCCAAGCGGGACCCAGCCCGGTACCCCGGACACCGACAATACGAACCCACCGACTCGGCATGTTACCATTGTAACCCTGGGTGGGTTGATCTATAAAACCCCCCAGGAGTCCACGCCTACAGGGGCATGATATGTGAGATCCCCGAGATGCAAAGCCACACGGGATAAAGCAAGCAAGCAAGATAGGACTAGCCACTACATAGAAACACCAGAGAGAAGGAGCAGCCCAAGCCATGGCCAGCCTCCTTCCTCCTCCATACAGCTCCAGGAGCGACATTGTACTATCGACCATCCAACTAAACTTGGTAGGACTAGGGGTGTTATCTCTCCAGAGAGCCCCGAACCTGGGTATGTCCGGCATCTCGCGCCCGCGCATATCAACCTCGCCTCCGAAGCCCACCAGCGCCCTCGAGCCTCCTCCTCTCTTTAGCCATCCCTTGGCATCTGCCGTGCGCCCACCACGACAACCATCCCGGGTCATAAAATTTACTGGATTATGACCACAATATGTTGTAAATAGAAGCCCAACACGTTCACGAGCTCTTTTGCCCACCTGAAACTCCTTTTTTTGCTCTTCGACATACCCATCCGTCCAAACCATGCTGCTGATAAACTTAAGCCTGATGGACAATTGTAACCTCGCACTCAGCAGGATGAATGTGACAAATCTAGAGTTTGCACGGTTGGCTACATATCATTCTAGCATTATTGTCTTCAATCAAATCTCATGAGAAGTGAGAAAATCCCGATGCTTACGAATCCACCGATTGGTTATAACTTTCTTACCCCATCCTGTTGCCTAAATAGACATGAAGAATGAAAAAAGTTAAGGTCTAAAAAAGAGTGTCGAAAGAGCAACAACTGAACGGTTAATTCTAGTACACTATATGTGGGCTTCCAATCTGCGTGAAATTGTCACCTTTATATACAATTTCTACAGACATGGAAAACATTGCAGCAAGCCAATAATCTTGTTCAGATCAAAACTATTCATTTGGATATATATAAGATCTTGAGAGAATCCAACACCATTGATAGGCCATCCATGAAGAAACTCTTCATTGAGCATAGAACATAATATTAGTACAAAATGTGTACTCTAAGATGATATAAAACTTATGTGCAGAAATTTAAAATGCAGTTTATGGTTACAAGTCTAGATGATAATATAAAGTACCTGAAGAACTGTGGAGCCAAACACCATATTGAAATGAGCATAGAGATCATGAATTACACCCAAGGTCTCCAGTTTAGGCACAGAGAGGACGGTTATTTGCAACGGTGAATAACTAGAATCAAGGATCAACCTTTGAAGTGAAGAGGCATCTTGGATGATGAGCTGCCTTCCGTCAAAAGAAATTCCAATTATTAAAAGGTTAGGCGACTTTATTTGGAGACAACTGATTCTAACTGTGAAAACAAGCACCAAGCACTCCAGGGCAGGGCAACTGGAGTGAATGATGTTGTGCAATGAGGCCTTCGATATACGAACCCGCACGAGTGAAAGTTTCTTGAGAAATGGGAGTCAAAGGTTTAGTACCAGATTGTCTGGTAGGTAGCACAGCGCAAAGGTGGCTGTGTGGAGAGAGGGGTGAGGGAGTCCTGGATTAGGGGGTATCCGGACAGCCGGACTATATACATCGTCCGGACTATTGGGGCGTGAAGATACAAGACTCAAGACTCCGGCCCGTGTCCGGATGGGACTCTCCTTTGCGTGGAAGACAAGCTTGGCGATCTGGATATTATATTTCCTTCCTTGTAACCGACTCCGTGTAAACCCTAGCCCTCTCCGGTGTCTATATAAACCGGAGAGGTTGGTCCTTAGAAGGCCGATCACAATTACAATCATACCATCATAGGCTAGCTCCTAGGGTTTAGCCTCTACGATCTCGTGGTAGATCTACTCTTGTACTACTCATATCTTCAATATTAATCAAGCAGGAAGTAGGGTTTTACCTCCATCGAGAGGGCCCGAACCAGGGTAAACATTGTGTCCCTTGCTTCCTGTTACCATCAGCCTAAGACGCACAGATCGGGACCCCCTACCCGAGATCCGCCGGTTTTGACACCGACATTGGTGCTTTCATTGAGAGTTCCTCTGTGTCATTGCTGCAAGGCTCGATGGCTCGTCTCATTGTCAAGGACAACATCACCTCTGGGGGAGCGCTGGCTGTAGGCCAAACTCTCCGACTTGGCGGCTTCATTATGGCCGCCCCATCGGCTGTCGCGCCAACGATGGCCTCTCGGGTCATCACGCATAACCTTCGTGTTAATTCGGAGCTTGCCGAACAGATGGATCCGATAGAGCACTCCTCCCTTAATGATATCTTGGATCGCATCGCCGCTGTGGGAGTCGCTATGGACTATGACCGGATTGGGCTTAAACCCGACCAAAGGGACATTAGATCCCCGCCGGCCACCCATGAGATGGCGGTAGTGGAGGAACCACACACGGGTTGTCCCCTAACTATGAGGATGAATTATGTCTGGATCACCGAACTCTGTGAGCCGAACACTTGCTCAAAGGAGGACATGACCCAGGCCCCGGACTTAGGATCGGGCATTGGGCCGAAGAGATTGAACAACACTCCGGATCCCGAACTGTCAAGCTCGGAACCTCCCATGCCCCCGGGTGTTAGATCGGATCAAAATCCGGATTCAACCAACAACACTCACCTGGACCTAAACCGTCTCTCCCGCATCAAGCAAGAGCCCCAGGAGACAGTACATCGTTACTGGGCCAGATTCCTCCTTGCGCTTAACAAGGTCAAGGACTGCCACGAGGAGGACGTAGTCTCACTTTTCTGCAAACACTGCATGAACAAAGGACTACTTAATGCTATAAGTCGCCGTGACATAGTACACTTTGTGGACTTGGCAACCATAGTACAGAAGTACTGTGCGATGGAAAGCGCCTGGAAAAGCCAAACAAAATTTTGGGATAGTATGGCCTTCACCAGAACCTTTGTCCGAAATAAACGGTCGAACTCTCGTAAATCGACCAATCCAATTCCCAAGAAACCAAAGCACACCCCGGGGCGGGGACCGTATTGGAAGAATGGCTCGATGGGCCATGTAAACTCCACAGTGCTTCGTACACAACACCAACCCATAGCCTTAGGGCATGCTGGATACTCCGGCAGGTTGCAAAAATTGGCGAGGATCTTCTTGCAAGCCACAAAGTAGAACAACATCCTGCCAAGGAACGCGATACAATACTAACAGTCTTCGAGACTTTCGCCTCAAACAATAGGCGCAAGCGAGCTCATTGAAGCCCCGCTGGAATCTGCCATGTGGCAAAAATAAATCTGTGGAATGACACTGCTATAACTTTCAATGCCAGTGACGAACCCCAATTCCAGACCATCCGGGCACCGGCCGCTCTGGTCCTTAGCCCAATAGTGGACGGCTTTCGGCTCACTAAAGTTCTCATGGACGGTGGAAGCAGATTAAACTTGATCTACGAAGAAACACTCAAGAAGATGGAAATTGATAAAAGCCGCATTGAGTAAAGCGGCACAACCTTCAGGGGAATTATCCCTAGTCGGGAAGCACGGTGTGCAGGAAAAATCACACTCGATGTGGTATTCGGCACGCCGGAGAATTACAGGTCCAAAGAAATCACATTCCAAGCGGCTCCTTTAAGAAGCGGATACAACGCCGTTCTAGGGCGGGACACGTTCGCAAGCTTTCAAGCTATACCCCATTAAGGGTACATGAAGCTTAAAATGCAAGGACCCAATGGAATCATCACTCTAGCCAGTGATCCGGACGTCGCACTCTGCACCGAAAACAAAACCGCAGCACTAGCCTTGGAAGCATTATCCGAAGCCCTAGCAGCCGAAGAATTAACAACACTGCGCGCCAGCGTGGACAGGGATGGCGTGATACTCGACAAGCGACCCAAGTCCACCTCATTTAAACCCGCAGATTAGATAGTCAAATTCCAAGTCCATCCAACGGACCCCACAAAGACAGCATCCATCGAGACACAATTGGGCCCCACAATGGACGTCGCACTGCGAGAATTCTTACGCGAGAATTGGGACATTTTGCCTGGCACCCATCGGACATGCCGAGCATCCTACGCAGATTGGCCGAACATAGTGTTAACATACTAAAGGGATACAAACCTGTTAAACAGACCCTAAGACGATTTTCAGAGCCCAAACGACAAGCCATGGGGGAAGAGCTAGCCAAACTACTTGAGGACGGATTCATCAGAGATATCAAGCATCCAGACTGGCTGGCAAATTTGGTAATGGTATCAAAGAAGGACAAATCCTGGCACCTGTGCGTCGACTTCAAAGACCTCAACAAGGCTTGCCCCAAGGATCCCTTTCCCCTCCCTCGCATCGATCGAATCATCGACGCTACAGCAGGACACGACTCGCTGTGTTTCCTTGACGCATACTCTGGATACCATCAAATAAAGATGGCAGAGTCCGACCAAGCTACAACAGCTTTCATAACGCCATATGGCCCTTTCTACTTCAACACTATGCCTTTTGGGCTTAAGAATGCCGGCGCAACCTATCAACGCATGATAGGAACATGCCTGGAAAAGAAAATCAGCAAAATAGTGGAGGCATACGCGGACGAGATAGTCATAAAAACAAGACACGTCGAAACCCTAATAGATGACTTGAGGCTTACGTTCAACAACCTCCGAACATACGACATCAAGCTGAACCCGGAAAATGCGTTTTCGGCGTCCCCTCTGGAAAACTGCTGGGCTTCATCGTTTCCAATAGAGGAATTGAAGCGAATCCGGCAAAAATCTTAGCTTTGTCGCAGTTGGCTATACCAACAGACCTCAAACACATCCAAAAACTAGATGGATGTGTGGCTGCTTTGAGACGCTTTATCTCCAGGTTAGGAGAAAAGGCATTACCTCTTTACCACCTTCTTCGGTGCACCGAACACTTCGTATGGACAGATGCAGCCGCGGCCGGACTCGATGAGATAAAGACCTTGTTAGCCAATAATCCAGTCCTAACAGCGCCAAATATCGGCGAACCTATGCTGCTGTACATAGCTGCAACACATCAAGTTGTAAGCGCAGTACTCGTCGTCGAACGAGAGGTTGACGGATACAAATTCCCGCTCCAGAAGCCGGTTTACTACATATCCACAGTCCTCACCCCATGCAAATCCCGATACCCACACTATCAAAAAATAGCATACACGGTCTTCATGGCATCCCGGAAGTTGCGACACTACTTTCAAGAGTGTTCGATTACGGTGGCCTCCGAAGTACCGCTCAATGACATCATAAATAATCGCGACGCTACGGGCCGGATTGCTAAATGGGCTATTGAGCTCCTTCCATTCGACATAACATACAAACCATGGCGGGGTATCAAGTCGCAAGTGCTGGCTGACTTTGTCGCCAAATAGACAGAAGTCGAACTCCCTAAAGAGTACGGCGCGTATTCCAACTTGATCATGCACTTCAACAGCTCTAAAATGCTGGCCGGACTGGGAGCAGGTGTAGTCCTGACGTCTCCCACCGGAGACATGGTCCAGTACGTCCTCCAAATATTATACACGGGCTCCAACAATGCACTCGAATATGAGGCTTTGTTGCACGGTCTTCGGATGGCAGTCTCTATGGGCATCCAACGCCTGGAAGTGCGCAGGGATTCGAACCTCACAATATCACAAAAAAATGGAGACTTTGATGCCAAGGATCCGAAAATGGCGGCCTACCGTAATGTCGTCCTTACAATGTCCGCTCGGTTCGAGGGGCTCGAATTCCACCATGTGGCTCGAGAAAACAATCAAGAGGCAGACGTCCTTGCCCGCATCGGTGCTAAACGCGACCCTGTCCCACCTAACATATTCCTGGAAAGGCTGTTCAAGCCATCCGTGGTATGGGAAGGGGAGTACGGCAATAGCAGCACGGATCCGAATACATCCCCAGATTCCGAACTATCAGACATAATCGGAGGCTCTACCACCGAAATAACATCTTCGGCCCACGAAATCATGGCTGTCACCGCCCCGTGGACTGAGCCCTTCTTGGCCTACCTAAATAGGCAGGAGCTCCCCGAAGACCAAAATGAAGCACGCTGCATCGTCCGGCGTTCTAAAGCTTACAAAGTCCATGAAGGGGAACTCTATAAGAAAAGTGCGACCGGAGTGCTCCAAAGGTGCATCTCCGAAGAGGAAGGGCGGCAGCTCTTGGCTGAAATCCCTGCCGGACTGGGCGGGCACCACTCCGCGACTCGAGCACTAGTCAGCAAGGCCTTCCGTACAGGTTTCTATTGGCCGATGGCCCGAGCAGACGCACGGGACCTTGTCCAACACTGCGTCGGTTGCCAGCTCTTTGCCAATCAGAGTCATATGCCCCCTACCACTCTCCGAACAATCCCCATAACTTGGCCCTTCGCGGTCTGGGGGCTGGATATGGTTGGACCCCTTAAAGGGGGAAGCCACAAGAAAAAATACTTATTGGTCATGGTAGACAAGTTCACCAAATGGATAGAAGTCAAACCAGTCAAAACGGCCGAATCCGGACCAGTAATAGACTTTGTATCCGGGGTCGTACACCGATACGGTGTCCCCCACAGCATCATCGCGGATAATGGCTCAAATTTCACAGCCGATGAAGTGAAAGCTTGGTGCGGCAAAATGGGCATTAAGCTCGACTACGCTTCCATCTACCATCCTCAAACAAACGGCCAGGTCGAACGGGCAAACGGTCTCATCATGAGCGGCATCAAACCCAGACTAGTGCGATCCTTGATAAAGTAGGACACGCACTGGGTCGAGGAGCTCGACTCCGTACTCTGGGGGCTGCGGACCACGCCGAATCGCACCACTGGATATACACCATTTTTTATGGTGTACGACGCAGAAGCGGTACTACCCTGCGACATAATACATGATTCGCCACGTGTGACAAGGACATGTATTAGGGGTAGGGTAACATGCCTGACCTAAAGACCCTACCCATGGACACCGTACACTTTGTGTTGGGCCCCTGGGCCAGATCGTCGTCCAGATGTACCGCAGCTTGAAAGTCACTCGGACGACAACGACCACTCGGAGCACGGCACTCCACTCGACGAGCTCATTCCACTCGGCCGTGTAATTCACTCGGATATGCGAAGACCAGTAGTCAGCATGACGGTTTTGTAATGGGCAGGCATTATGGCATTGATGCTCCACTTTGTAACATAGGAGGTGAGGGGGTGGCGCACTCTATATAAGCCACCCCCCACCACTAGACTAGGGGGTCTTTTTTCTTCCATCTCTCTCTCTTTTTCACCATTAGTCTCAGGACTACGGGGATCCGTTCCCCTCTCATTGTAATCTCTGGATACATACTAAGATAAAACAAAGCCTCTCCGAAGCACGAGACGTAGGGTTGTTATCTCCACCGTGAGAGGCCCGAACTCGCTAAAACCACCGTGTCACCCATATGCATCTCGATAGATCATGCTTCTTTATCCTACCCCTCTCTTATTGTCGGAATCGTTACCACGACAGTTGGCGCCCACCGTGGGGCATGGTGTCTATCGAGCCATGATGCAAATGGTTTTTCTTCAATCTTCAACAGCGAACCAACTACCATCGCTAAAGAAATTGGCCGCTAGAGCTTTGGTCATCGCGTCATTCGTACAAACAAAAGATCAGGAAGTATCCATTTGATCTAGTCTTTTTACAGTACATTGTCTAATAACGAGTTTGTCTTTTCCTCCTATAGGATCAGACACACCCATGCATGAATAAATCAAACAAGAGACGAGGAAGGGAAAAGGGCATCAACACGGTGCGTGAGTCGTGGCCATCCGTCCTCACGCACGGCCACCAGTGCGCCGGACTGCACCTCCTGCTTCCTCTTCTCAATCGACTTCAACCCGCCCGTCAGCCGGCTGCAACGAGCGCAGGCGCTCGATAGTCCGTCTGGCAGCACGGGCGCTCGGCTGTGGTCACTGTGACGTGCGCGCAGGCGTAGTACTGCAGCGGCCTCTCCGCGACGTCCTGACACAGGCACACAGCACGTTGCGGCGGCGTCCCTCGTGAAACGCCGCACGGCGACCCCGGCGATGGATGCACGGGCGGAACGCGGCACCAACGCTGGGGCTGTCCATGTCTCCGATCACGACAAGACGGGAGCTGCGGGATCGACTCAACGACGCCCACGCGCGGCCTCGCAGGAAGACGCCACCCAGCACTTGGATTCGTCGCGGCGGCCTCTCGCGGTGGATCCGTGCCAAAAACCGCCGCTGTCGTGGCCGTCCAGGGAGCTCTGCACCTCGACTTCCACTTTCCTTCTATTCTTTAATTCCTTCCAATTTATCTCGTGCATGCAGGGCATGAATGGCCGTGGGAAAGGAAAACGTCCACTACATGCATGGGCGGTTTTAACTCTTCCTTAATTACCGACTAATTAACTCCTCTTGCATGCACGTACAGATTTTGGACGTGGGCACTTTCCTTGTTAGGGACTGCGTGCGCCACCTTTTAAAGGTATAATTGCTTTTTTAAGCGCCTCGTCAGGTGAGGATTTTCAGCGTCAGTTTCTTAATTACCGCGGTCAAAACTTCTAAAGGTATAAGTGTACATGCATGTATGCATAACCATCCACGGCCTTTAATCCTTGCAAGATGCATCCGTGCAGGGACCCTTTGTCCATCAAAATATATCCGTAGCTATGTTTCCTACTAACTTGCAGGTCACACGTCCGTCATCGTCTCCGGACGGTGGTTCACTCGGATAGACATTCCGTTTGAGCTATGTACAGACGACTAACGTGTAGTCACCCGACCGGCTCAATCTTTTATTCCACTCGACTGATGGCGCGGCGACCGGATCGCAGCCCAGATGTACCATTCTAGTGGGGGCACGCTGACACGCGGGTGCATTCGGATGAGGCGTTCAGTTGGACGGCGCTCGTCTGGTTGTCAAGTCCCTGGATCCAGTTAGTCGATTCACCTTTTAACTCGGCCGGCTAACGTACAGATTTATCGGAGGCTGGCTGCGCCCCTGCGAGCGGCCACGCCATCCTCCGACACCAACTGCCCAACGCAGCACAGACCCGAAGCGACTCCATCCTCGAGCCAGTCACGCCCACGTGCGCGCGAGCTTCCTCTTCCGCTTAGTCGCCCTGCACGCCGACATCTGTTGGACACGTCCTCACCATTCGGCCACCCCTTGCGGCCATTCGGAGGACACGTCCTCATTGGCCTGCCTGACAAGCTAAGTATTTATTTCGTATTTCAACCTCGTACATTTTATAGACGGACGATTAAACTTCTGGCAATGTGCAGGTTTTATTAGACAATCAAAATGTCCGGACATTTGGCCGCCTCACGCGTTGTTATTAGTTGGTCACCACATAACCATTCGGTCGGCCCGCGCGTCGCCACTCGGTTGGTCACCTCATAACCACTCGGCCGCCCCGCGCGTTGTCACTTAGTTGGTCACCTCATAACCACTCGGCCGCCCCGCGCGTCGTCACTCGGTTAGTCACCTCATAACCACTCGGCCGCCCCGCGCAACGCCACTCGGTTGGTCGCCTCATAACCAACAATTTCTCGCGCGCCTTCAGACAGCTAAGTCATTTTACATTATGTTATTTCCGTCTTCCCGAGTATCCCGTAATTCACACATCACGTTCACTCGGAGGCCACGCCACCGAGTGTATCTCTACGCTCGGCTGCTTATTTTCACATACTTGTTTAGTACTAGTTATGTGACTCACGAGTCCAGCTTCTATTTTTTCGCATACATCATTCACGAACACCATGTGTCGTTCTCCATTTCGAGTTTGCATCGGTCCTCCGGGACTGCAACTCAGTTGAAACACTATACTTCCGTTTTATTTGAGCCAGCACTTCGACAAGTTCGAATGGATCCTTCGCTCTTTCAGACTCTTGCTGGTTAACCAGCAAGCCCCTTGCACTCCCAGCGGGTGTCTATGGGTGTTATTCACACAATTTATTTCAGCACACGTCAAATTTCCTCGAGAAATTGTTTCGTTGGCTTGTGCCATTTTTTACACAAGTTACGCGATCACTCGACGGATCTATGCGCCAAATTCATCGCTGCTCGGACTCGGTCACCATACTGGTCCCATCGCACCACAACATCGACCTTGTCGCTCTGTTGACTTCAAACACATCCAGCCAACCCCTCTGTGGAATCCTCTTCATCATATCAATGATATAGACCTCAACTTTGCCATGGCAAAAACTAAGTTCACATGGCAAAAACATCGACCAAACTAATCGAAAGTTAATTTATCATGACAACACAACTAAAAATATGATATGTATAATGTAAATATACCATTCCTATAGATGATAATTTGCTATGCTACCGCACAATTACAAAAAGAATAGCAGCAACAATCAAATAAGTCATTCCTAAAAATCAAAACCACTGTCCACTACATGTTCACCACACTGTCCTCTGCATTGGGGATCGAGCAGAAACCTCACCAGCTTTTTGCGAACCAGTCAGAGTCCTAGATCCCCTGTTCACCCCCGCGACGACCGCAACACAGACATGGAGTGGGCTGCCACCGGAGAAGAGGCAGTATCACTGTCTCATTGGCGCAACGGGGAAGGGATCCACCAACGACGGCTTGCGCTGCGTCTCAAAACAGGCCTTCCCGGTGGCGGTGAGGTTGCGGTGGAAGCGGAGCGGCTTGGGGACGAGCTGGGCCTTAAACGGGAGCGGGCGCGAGGGAATGTGGAGGTCGCCAATGGCCATGTCCGCCGCCGCCGCACCCCCTTCCCGCGTGTGCGGCAGGACTTGTAGATCAGTTCGGGAATGGTGGGATCCTGAGGAGTCGGAGGCGGCATTTCCGACGATGGACGGCGGCGGAGGCGTCATTCTGCATAGCGGTCGAGAGGAGAGATGAGATGGGGATGGCGAGCAGAGCGAGAGAAACGAGCGGCATGGGGCAGTGGTGAAGGAACCTGGTGGCGCTCGTCGGCCATCGCCGGTCGCGGAGCCGCGGGGGCCGAATTGATAAGTGGCACATTTTGGTAAACTTTTTTCCAAATCCGCGAAGGTATCCGGCTCCCTTGTCTTTTTTAAGGTATCTCCCCCGGAGGCCGCCCCTCCCACACTAGTCCGCCCCATCCATCATGTTCGCCTCCATCTGCCGGCGGCGGCTCGCCCTCCGAATCCATCAAATCGCTGGCCGCGGCGGCGGCACAAACCCCCTCGAATTCATCCCTGGCACCATCCCTCTCGCCCACTGCTACACCTCGCCCGCCGTCGCCGAAGTCCCGAGCTCGGAGCCCTGCCCCGACACCGTTTCCTACCTCATCTCGTGCGGCCTCTCCCCCGCCGCCGCTGGCGCGGCCACCACCGCTCAACACCTCCGCATCCGCTCCACCGACAAGGCCGACGCTGTGCGCGCCCTCCTCAAGATCTACGGCTTCACCGACGCGGACATCGTCCGGACCTTGCGCAGCGCCCCGGTTATCCTCGTCGCTGACCCCGAGCGGATCCTCCGCCCCAAGCTCGACTTTTTCGCCTCCCTAGGCTTCGAGACCCACAAGCTCGCAACCGAGCCTTTGCTGCTCGCACGCAGCCTCGACAAGCACCTCGTCCCCGCCATCCAGTTCCTCCGCGGGATCATCGGCAGCGACGACGACCTCCGCCGCGCTTTTCACCGCGTCCCCCGAGGCCTCGCTGTGGACCTCGACAACAACATGCGCCCCGCCGTGGAAGCTCTCCGCCGCGGCGGCCTCACAAAGGCCGACATTTCGAAGCTGCTCGTCATCCGTTTGGGCGTGCTCTTGTCGTCACCGGATCGCATCAGCGAAATCTTTGAGGAACTCAAGGCGATGGGCATGTCCGTCTTGGACCCACGCTTCCTCTACTGCTTCCGTGCGATGTCCGGTGTTAAGAGGGACTCATGGCTGCGGAAAATGGCATTTTACCAGAGCTTCGGGCTGTCAGAGGGTGAGTTGCTGCAGGCCTTCAAGACGCAGCCCACGATATTCCTTTTCACCGATGAGAGCATAAAAAAGAAGGTCCGATTCCTGCTGGACGAGCTGAAGCTTGGAATAAGTGATGTAATTGCGCGGCCTGTAGTTCTAGGCTATAGCTTGGAGAAGTGCATCCTGCCGAGGTGCGCCGTGCTGACTGTGTTGATGAGGGAGAGGAGGATTCGGAGAGATATCAAATTGCTTCAGGCATTGCTTGGCAGTTCCAGGAATTTCGAGACCAGGTATGTGTTGAGGCATGCTGATGATGTGCCAGATGTTGTTAAGGCATATCAGGGTAAGATCAAATTTGAAGGATTCAAATAGGCTGGTCTTCTAGAATGATATAATTCTAGATTAGGCTTATGTTTCTAGTGCCAATGTTAAAGATCAAGTCATGATTCATGATTCTAGCAGTACTTCCGAGGACAGTTTTGCCCTATTGGTAGCCCATGTTACTGAGTATCAACTACATTTGTAGTTTAACATCTATCATTTTGCATCCTGCAGCCTATTAAAATCTAGAAACATAGTAGATGGTTTGTTGTTGTATAGAGACTGCGTCAGTATTGAAGTTTCTTGATCTTGTATGTTCAACCAGTTCTTTTAACTGTTTGTGCTTTTTAGATTGATTATCCCGATAACTCTGTGCATGACAAACATCACAATGGAACGAACCCTGTGTTGATGTTTACGTCTTACTCTTTCCACTACTCATATGAATGAAGTATGAAGTCTCTGGTTCTTTCAAATAAATAAATGTCGCCGTGTTATCCAGTGTAGAGAACTTGCACTTGTTATTTCCCCTCCCTAGATATAGTGCTGATGTGTATCGAACAGAGGTGTGTGTAGGTCGGCCATTTGCAAGTTCAAGTCTGTAATGATGCGTAAAAAATGGATTATGTGGGTGGGATCATGAACTTGCTATTTGGGCTAAAATGTCGATCCATTCACGTACAGTAATATGTATTACATATGGTAAGGTCTATCCTAGAGAGACACCCCTACTTATGGTAAGGTTTATTCTGGAGAGACACCCCTGTTCTTGAAACAATGACCTTTGCCCTTGAGGCTCTTGATGGATTTCCTTTCAGTTTCCATTGTATCAATTGTTTCAGACTGCAGAGAAAAAGTTCTGTGGAAAATATACAAGGGTAAGCTAGTCCAAAACCGGAATCGCTGCATACCTTATCAGACACAATACTAACTTCTCTTGTTCCGGATCACCGAATGAGTATCTTGGTCTGTATATTATGTTGTACCGGGTCAAGGGCAGGATAGATCAAGAATCAGAGAGTTTGAGTCTCCAAACTCGGCCGCCTGTTGTATCCTACAAGAACTCGGATCTAACAATTATCTGGCATGTGTTCATGTGCATCATGGGATCTTTATGGATGTTCAGAACATCCGATATTGTTGAGACTATGTAAGCTGCTTTGATCCGTTTGATCTTATGTAATGGCACTACTCATTTCATGGTCATTAAACTTCTGGTATATCTATAATGCCTGCCATTTTCATGGTCATTATGCTTGTGTGCATCGAGTCACTTACCTTCTGAAACTAGAGCAGCTGCTGGAAAGATGCAAACGCAGAAACAACGCTTGTGAAAATCGTTCGATATGCAACACTATAATTATTTCAAGTGTTGCGGGACAAGATAACAGGATGAAATAGCACAATTCAAACCATAAATAACATGCAAATATTTCTAGTACAACCATAGTTCAAATGTAAATATTACATCCAAGATAATCGGATGTCAAAAGTTTTTTGAATTCAATGATTCCAAAATCAACGGTGCTCAAGTCAAAATCGGCATGTTGTCCCACGCCATGTGCCCCGTGAGCTTCATCCCATAATGTATTGGCGTAAATGGACTGCCCTCAGTCCTGTGGTGCAACACGACAACACGTCCGGGCTATACAACATGATGATTATAGTACACCGATGCGCTAGCGACTTCACATTGCAGTCATGGATCACATGCAAGTTGTAGGGCATGAAGTTCTTTTTCTCATGAAATGAACCACAAACGTTTTGCCAAAAGATCGTGCCCACTTGCCTCATGCCCACAAAGTCTGCAGATACGACCTTGCACACCACAAGAACTCAACCTCCATCACCGAGTACCTCGCCATCGTGCTTACTCTGGAAACGACGAGAAGTTCAACAAAAACACTCAATGGCATTTTACAGAACACCTGTCTGACGTGGATCCGCCATGGAGGGCGTTGACAGGGAGTGGAGCGTACCTGGCTATGGACGGATCCTAGGTGGACGGCGGCGTAGTCCATGGCGGGAAGACATGTGGGTGGGGATTGTAGACATCCGGCAATGCCTAGCCAGCAACCGGAGAGGTACAACGACGACGTCGGACGAGGAGGGCGCAGATGCAGAGAAAGGGGGCAGGGGGAGCGAAAAAAAGTGGACCGGGAGGGGGACTGAGTAGGTAGTGGGTGTTGGAATCCTACGTGGCGGTCGTCCGGACCGGCAAAATCCCTCAATCTGCGTCTGGTTTGCGGGAATTTAGACAACCAAACTGGTCTGTGGACTGTTGGATGGCAAATTATGTTCGAACAACTCCCTCTAGAGGAACATGAACATTTTGAGGGTCCATAACCAAAAGAAATCAAATGTTTGTCCAGAAGTAGAAGACTGGTAACAAAGCAATGGGGGAAGATATCACATGATACTATGATACCATGTTTCAAAACTTAAATTTTGATGTTTCAAAAACTTCTGAAAAAATTGTGAATGTTTACAAGACATGTGTCCACAATCTTGAAAAATTCAGATAGAAAATCAAAATATACAAGGAGAAACAAAAAAAAGACAAATCCACGTGTGAACGGTGTCATTTAGCATTTGTCATTTTTTGACACTATTCATGCTAAATTTGTCTTTTTTGTTTCTCAATATGTATATTGAATTTGAATATGATTTTTTAGGGATAGTAGACATCTATCTTGTGAATATTCACTTAAGATCAGAATTTTTTATAACATGTAAATTTGAGTTTTATGACATGGTATCACATGATATTTTCTCCGAACCAAAGATACCCCATCCCCCAGGGGTAAATGCATAGAACCACGACATTCGTGTCACGATTAGCAAAAAACACCACTCTGCATTTCATGACATTTTGCACCGAACCAAAATTTTGAAAGTGCCAGAAAGCACTGAGTCATTTTCTGACCATGTTTCCTGGCTAACACCCACATGACCGACAATAGTGACGTCGCGCCGTTAACGGCCATTGACTCCGCTCCTCGAAGCGGCTTGGTTGGAACGAACCGGAGCGCTCTTTCTTCCTCCTCACTTGCACTGCCCCCTCCACCTCGAACTCGAGCAGCATGGCGGCGATGGGATCTGAAGAAGGCAGAATCGGATCCATTGACGAGAAGTGGAAAGAGCACGGAGTGCGGATGGGGGCAAATGGCGGTGTGGCAGGGGGTAGTCACGACGAGGAGGAGAATTGTTGTGGCGGTAGCCTGTTCCGTTCATCGTCGCAAACACTGTCGGCGGTGGATGTCGCCCGCACGGCGGTGGAGGGGCCATCCACTGCAAAAATGCCCCCTATGTGAGCTGCAATCCAATCTCGAGCTATCCCCTCTCTGAATACCCACTTCTCTCCGTGAAACTAGGGTTCCAGATTTGGAATGTTCAAAATATATTGATAGTTGGTTAGTTGTTAGAAATACAACTTGTTAGATGTTTGGTACTCCTAGTTTATGGCTTTTTTGTGAAATAAATGAATGATATTGTCCTGTTTTACTGAATGTATTGAAGTACTAAATTTTGTGTTAACTAACTGAATGTTGTCGCCCCATTTGATTGTAGTTAGGATTGATGCTGACATTTTGTGATAGGGATAACTTAGACAGGACAATGGCCAGGTCTAAAATTACATACAACAATCTGATGGCTATTATGGATTTGGAGGGCTTTGGTAGTACAGATTACATTCATTATTTGAACCGAGGGAATTGGCATAGCTGGTCTAGAGTTGCTTAATAGCAATGCAGTGGTTGAGAACATTCTCGAAGAGTTTAAGCATAGAAAATGTGTTAAGTTTATTGTGCTTAAAGGAGATGTCCCTACTCTATTTTATGTGAATGGAGCTTCACAAATATGCGAGAACCAGACTCCCATCAGTACCATAGGGGAGCCTATTGTAGATGCGGTTGACAACTAAGGGGTTCTGAACACACAACATAGCAATAATATCGAGAGTAAGGACAAGTTTCTGTTGTGGTCTGAAGAATACATGGACGAAAGTGAAGATGGAGAAGAAGAAAGGGATTTCAGTGTTAATTTTATTTGGCCACCTGGGTTTGGTTACGATCCTAGACAATTAGGTGTTGATGAAGAAGATGTTGAGTTGCTTCATAGATTGGAGCAGTTGAAATTGCAAAGAGAGGATCATTGGTACACTATGAAGGATACATGGATGGGGATGTGCTTTATCAACCGGAGGAAGAGGAAATGGATGATTCTGAGCATGTGCCTTCTCCTCCAAAGAATAAGAACCCCAGAGAGTTGGGACTTCTAGCAGAGCTCACCATGAAGATGCAATTATTCCTTTTCATGACCGGGTGCCTTCCAATGATGAATTGAGAAACCCTTCTGATGTTAATGATAGTGATTATGATGGTGTTGTTAAAAGGAATATAGTTTTATGTGGTAAGAGGAAAAGAAGTCCTAAGAAGAAAGAAGACATGATTTGGTATGATGAGAAAGCAGAAAATCTTCATCAATAGATATGTGAGCACTTATGTTTTGAATATGGGTACCAATTCAGAAGAGCACTAAGACAATTCCATGTAGTTCAGTTGAGGAATTTTAATCATCAGAGGAATTGCAAAGACAGGATAATTGTTTATTGCAAAGTGGATGAATTGTACTAACTATTTGCAGGCAATTTTAGACAGAAATCCTAGCAATAAATTTGGCATTTACACTTTCATATCTGACAGGTAGAAGGTTAGTGAACAACATACACTTTCTACTCATTTTCAAATGTTTTTATGTTTTTTGTTTTACTATCAATTATAAAATTGAGAAATTCATATTTATTTCCTTAGGGCTTGCTAAATGATGTTGGTCATTTTTTCCCAAACTAGATGATACCCCGCGTGTTGTTGCAGGAATCGTTGCAATATATTTTGATCAAATTTGGTTGTCCTGATCTTTATCACTCCATATATGAAGACCTATCCTCATCAATGTAAAATTAATGTGTTATCTATAACAGGAAGCTAGTTGGAATCGATGAAAATAACAACTAAATTACTTTGAAATTGCATACCAACAAAATGACTATCTTTGAGTTGAGACTACACATGACAAAAATGTGGAGTGGAATGATACGTCTCCAATGTATCTATAATTTTTATTGTTCCATGCTATTATATTATCTGTTTTGGATGTTTAATAGTCATTTATATGCTATTATATATTATTTTTGGGACTAACCTATTGACCAGGGCCCAGTGCCAGTTTCTTTTTTTTTTTGCCTATTTTAGAGTTTCGCCGAAAAGGAATACCAAACAGAGTCCAAACGAAATGAAACCTTCGCGATGATCTTTCTTGGAGCGAAAGCAAACTAGAAGACTTGGAGATGAAGTTGGAGACGCAACAAGGAAGCCACGAGGCAGGAGGGCACGCCCAGGGGGTAGGACGTGCCCCCACCCTCGTGGGCCCCTCGTAGCTCCCCTGACCTAGTTCCTTCGCCTATATATACTCTTATACCCTGAAAACATCCAGGGGAGCCATGAAACCACTTTTCCACCGCCGCAACCTTCTGTACCCATGAGATTCCATCTAGGGACCTTTTCCGGCGTCCTGCTGGAGGGGGATTCGATCACGGAGGGCTTCTACATCAACACCATTACCTCTCCGATGAAGCATGAGTAGTTTACCACAGACCTTCGGGTCCATAGTTATTAGCTAGATGGCTTCTTCTCTCTCTTTGATTCTCAATACCATGTTCTCCTCGATGTTCTTGGAGATCTATTCGATGTAATATTATTTTGCGGTGTGTTTGCCGAGATCCGATGAATTGTGGATTTATGATCAAGATTATCTATGGATATTATTTGGTTCTTCTCTGAATTCTTATATGCATGAATTGATATCTTTGCAAGTCTCTTCGAATTATCAGTTTAGTTTGGCCCATTAGATTGATCTTTCTTGTAATGGGAGAAGTGCTTAGCTTTGGGTTCAATCTTGCGGTGTCCTTTCCCAATGACAATAGGGGCAGCAAGGCACGTATTGTATTGTTGCCAACGAGGATAAAAAGATGGGGTTTTCATCATATTTCTTGAGTTAATTCCTCTACATCATGTCATCTTTCTTAATGCGTTACTTCGTTCTTTACGAACTTAATACTTTAGATGCATGCTGGATAGCGGTTGATGTGTGGAGTAATAGTAGTAGATGCAGGCAGGAGTTGGTCTACTTGACACGGACGCGATGCCTATGTTCAGCATCATTGCCTTAGATATAGTCATAACTATGCGCTTTTCTATCAATTGCTCGGCAGTAATTTGTTCATCCACCGTAATATTTGCTATCTTGAGAGAATCCACTAGTGAAATCTATGGCCCCGGGGTCTCTTTTCCATTATATTGAATCTCGTTTACATCTTGCTAGTTTCCAATCTACTATTTTGAAAAATCTTTACTTTCCAATCTATAAACCAAAAATACCAAAAATATTTACTTTACCATTTATCTATCTCTATCAGATCTCACTTTTGCAAGTGACCGTGAAGGGATTGAAAACCCCTTTATCGCGTTGGGTGCAAGTTGTTGATTGTTTGTGCAGGTATTCAGTGACTTGTGCGTTGTTTCCTACTAGATTGATACCTTGGTTCTCAAAACTGAGAGAAATACTTACGCTATTTTGCTGCATCACCCTTTCCTCTTCAAGGGAAAACCAACGCAACCTCAAGAGGTAGCAAGAAGGATTTCTGGCACTGTTGCCGGGGATATCTACGTCAAGTCAAGCCATACCAAGTACCCATCATAAACTCTTCTCCCTTGCATTACATTATTCACCATTCGCCTCTCGTTTTCCTCTGCCCCACCTCTAAAACGATTTTTGAAAAGATTTAACTTTTCTTCACCTTCTTCCCGTATGTCTTTTTGTTTGTGTTTCGTGTGCCTTCTATTTGCTTGCATCTTTGCTTGCTAAAAATCTATTGATATGGATCCACTTAAAGTGTTCTACTTGGATCATCTTCGATCTATATGTGCTCGTGCTGAAACCCCAACTAGTTTAGTTGAGGGAAAATCTTTTGATGAGCATGCTCTTTTTATGCGTCACCATTTGTCTGAAAAAGGGAGACTCTTATGGAATCAAATAAACAGTTTGTTGTGCCCTGCTTGGAATCTTTGTGAAATTTATGATTTTACTTGTTGCTCTAAGAACCCTGAAAAACACCTTCCCTACCTTTATGAGTTTAACGATAATGAAGTCTTATCTTCTTATGCAAAGGGTGTTTATAGTTACTATGATATCGAACAAACTGAAGAATTTGTTGCTTTTAAGGGTGCTTATGAAGTTGCTTCTTTGATTGAAAAATATGATATTACTCTCTACAAATCTGAAAATTTTGACATACTTAAATATTGCTATGAAAACTATGCTCATAATGTCTATGTCAAAGAATTTATTGAAAGAATGACTGTCGCTTTGGAAGAAAATAATGATATGCATGAATCTATAGATAATTATGATTCTGATGATTTCATTGAAATATCCCTTGATGAACATGATGCTTTCTATTCTTGTGGCCATGATGCCAATACTTATGAAGACGAATTTGCTATAGTTCCTTATGTTAAACATGAGATCATTGCTATTGCACCCATACTTGATAGTTCCTTCAATGAAAAGCATGATTGCAATGATGTTATTATAAATTATATTAATGTCAATTGTGCTAGTAATATGCAAAACCCTAAGCTTGGGGATGCCAGTTTTGCTATGTCTACTATTTTTTGCAATGATCATGATTGGGGTGATTCTTTTTATGATCTTGAAAATTTCTTTAAGCCCCATGATGAATATGAGATTGATAATAGTTGTTTACAACATTATTGAAATTGGGTTTGGAAGAGTGTCAACTTTAGATCCCACATATTTAGAGAATGTTCAATCTTATGAAATTTTTGAGAAAAGTGGGTTTGGAGAGGTCATGACTTTAGTTAATGTTAATCCCACTATTTTGGAAGAGTGTCAACTTCGCATGCATGTGGATCGTGTTGAGAATATTTTATGTGATAGCTATTTTGTTGAATTTTCTTATGATCCCACATGTAATTATTATGAGAGGGGAAAATATGGTTGTAGAAATTTTCATGTTACTAAATTACCTCTCGTTATGTTGAGATTGCTATTGTTTCTTTCCGCTTCCTTGCATATGCTAGTTTCTGCTTACTATGATAATTTGTTTGACTATAAGATGCCTATGCATAGGAAGTATGTTAGACTTAGATGTGTTTTTCACGTGTTTCATGATGCTCTCTTTGCGCTTCAATTCTTTTCTTTCATGTGAGCATCATCGAAATCTCAATGCCTAGCTAAGGGCATTAAACAATAGCGCTTCTTGGGAGGCAACCCAATTTTATTTTTGTTCTTTGATTTTTGATCCTATTTAGTAATAAATAATTCGTCTAGCCTCTTTTTAGATGTGGTTTTATGTTTTAACTAGTGTTTGTGCCAAGTAGAACCTTTGGGAAGACTTGGGTGAAAGTTGATTTGATCTTGCTGAAAAACAGAAACTTTTGTGCTCACGAGATTATTTGTCATTTTTAACAGAAGAGTGATTTTGAGTTGATTATTTTTGAAGAAGATTAATAGACAAATTCCTCACGTCCACAAATTTATTTTAGGATTTTTGGAGTTACATAAGTATTTGAGAGTTACAGATTACTGCAGACTGTTCTGTTTTTGACAGAT
>NC_041381.1:481478532-481488323 GCF_002162155.2 Triticum dicoccoides | reverse complement strand
ACCATGGAGAAGTTGGAATACAGTGGATATTACACCAATATAAATAAAGAATTAGTTCACATCAGTACCTTAAAGTGGTGATTTATTTTCTTATACTAACGGAGCTCATGAGATTTTCTGTTGACGTTTTGTGTTGTGAAGTTTTCAAGTTTTGGGTAAGGATTTGATGGACTATGTAATAAGGAGTGGAAAGAGTCTAAGCTTGGGGATTCCCAAGGCACCCCAAGGTAAAATTCAAGGACAACCAAAAGCCTAAGCTTGGGGATGCCCTAGAAGGCATCCCCTCTTTCGCCTTTGTCTATCAGTAACTTTACTTGAGGCTATATTTTTATTCACCACATGATATGTGTTTTGCTTGGAGCGTCTAGTATGATATGAGTATTTTATTTTTAGTTTACCACAATCATCCTTGCTGTACACACCTTTTGGGAGAGACACGCATGAATCGTGATTTATTAGAATACTCTATGTGCTTCACTTATATCTTTTGAGCTAGACAATATTGCTCTAGTGCTTCACTTATATCTTTTTAGAGCACGGCGGTGGTTTTATTTTATAGCAATTTTTGAACTCTCATGCTTCACTTATATTATTTTGAGAGTCTTTTAGAACAGCATGGTAATTTGCTTTGGTTATAAAATTAGTCCTAATATGATGGGCATCTAAGATGGATATAATAAAAACTTTCATAGGAAGTGCATTGAATACTATGAGAAGTTTGATTCTTTATGATTGTTTTGAGATATGAAGATGGTAATATGAGAGTCATGCTAGTAGAGTAGTTGTGAATTTGAGATATACTCCCTCCGTCAGAAAATACTTGTCTTTGAAATGAATGTATCTAGATGTATTTTAATTCTAGATACATCCATTTCCATCCCTTTATACGACAAGTAATTCCGGATGGAGGGAGTACTTGTGTTAAAGTTTGTGATTCCCGTAGCATGCACGTATGGTGAACCGTTATGTGATGAAGTTGGAGCATGATTTATTTATTGATTGTCTTCCTTATGAGTGGTGGTCGGGGACGAGCGATGGTCTTTTCCTACCAATCTATCCCCCTAGGATCATGCACGTAGTACTTCATTTTGATAACTAATAGATTTTTCCAATAAGTATGTGAGTTCTTTATGACTAATGTTGAGTCCATGGATTATACGCACTCTCACCCTTCCACCATTGCTAGCCTCTCTTGTGTCGTGCAATTTTCGCCGACACCATACACCCACCATATACCTTCCTCAAAACAGCCACCATACCTACCTATTATGGCATTTCCATAGCCATTCTGAGATATAGTGCCATGCAATTTTCCACCGTTTTGTTTATTATGACACGCTCCATCATTGTCATATTGCTTTGCATGATCATCTAGTTGACATCATATTTATGGAAAAGCCACCATTCATAACTTTTTCATACATGTCACTCTTGAATCACTGCACATCCCGGTACACCGCTGGAGGCATTCACAAAGAGTCATATTTTGTTCTAAGCATTGAGTTGTAATTCTTGAGTTGTAAGTAAATAAAAGTGTGATGATCTTCATTATTAGAGCATTGTCCCATGTGAGGAAAGGATGATGGAGACTATGATTCCCCCATAAGTCGAAATGAGACTCCGGATGAAAAATAAAAAAAAGAGAAAAAATAAGCCATAAAAAAAGAGAGAAGGCCCAAATAAAAAAATGAGAGAAAAAGAGAGAAGGGGCAATGTTACTATCCTTTTTCCACACGTGTGCTTCAAAGTAGCATCATGATCTTCATCATAGAGAGTCTCCTATGTTGTCAGTTTCATATACTAGGTCATTATAAGAACTTGGCTTGTATATTCCAATGATGGGCTTCCTCAAAATGCCCTAGGTATTCATGAGCAAGCAAGTTGGATGCACACCCACTTAGTTTCTTTTTGAGCTTTCATACACTTATAGCTCTAGTGCATCCGTTGCATGGAATGCCTACTCACTCACATTGATATCTATTTATGGGCATCTCCATAGCCCGTTGATACGCCTAGTTGATGTGAGACTATCTTCTTCCTTATTGTCTTCTCCACAACCACCATTCTATTCCACCTATAGTGCTATATCCATGGCTCACGCTCATGGATTGCGTGAAGATCAAAAAAGTTTGAGAACATCAAAAGTATTAAACAATTGCTTGGCTTGTCATCGGGGTTGTGCATGATTTAAATATTTTGTGTGATGAAGCTAGAGCATAGCCAGACTATATGATTTTGTAGGGATAGCTTTCTTTGGCCATGTTATTTTGAGAAGACATGATTGCTCTGTTAGTATGCTTGAAGTATTATTTTTTTATGTCAATATTAAAATTTTGTTTTGAATCTTTCAAATCTACCACAATAAAGAAAATTACATGGATAAATATGTTAGGTAGAATTCCACATTAAAAATTCTGTTTTTATCATTTACCTACTCAAGGACGAGCAGGACTTAAGCTTGGGGATGCTTGATACGTCCCCAACGTATCTATAAATTTTGATTGTTTCATGCTATTATATTATCTGTTTTGGATGTTTAATAGGCATTTATATGCTATTTTATATAATTTTTGGGACTAACCTATTAACCGAGGGCCCGGTGCCAGTTTTTGTTTTTTTGCCTATTTTAGAGTTTCGCAGAAAAGGAATACCAAATGGAATGAAACCTTCGCGATGATCTTTCTTGGACCGAAAGCAAACCAGAAGACTTGGAGATGATGTTGGAGACGCAACAAGGAAGCGACGAGGTAGGACGGCGCGCCCAGGGGGGTAGGGCGTGCCTCCCACCCTCGTGGGACCCTTGTAGCTCCCCTGACCTAGTTCCTTTGCCTATATATACTCTTATACCTTGAAGGGGAGCCACGAAACCACTTTTCCACCACCGCAACCTTCTATACCCGTGAGATCCCATCTAGGGACCTTTTTTGGCATCCTACCGGAGGGGGATTCAATCACGGAGGCCTTCTACATCAACACCATTCCTCTTTGATGAAGCGTGAGTAGTTTACCACAGACCTTTGGGTCCATAGTTATTAGCTAGATGGCTTCTTCTCTCTCTTTGATTCTCAATACCATGTTCTCCTCGATGTTCTTGGAGATCTATGCGATGTAATATTCTTTTGCGGTGTGTTTGCCGAGATCCGATGAATTGTGGATTTATGATCAAGATTATCTATGAATATTATTTGGTTCTTCTCTGAATTCTTATATGCATGATTTGATATCTTTGCAAGCCTCTTCGAATTATCGGTTTAGTTTGGCCTACTAGATTGATCTTTCTTGCAATGGGAGAAGTGCTTAGCTTTGGGTTCAAACTTGCGGTGTCCTTTCCCAGTGACCGTAGGGGCAGCAAGGCACGTATTGTATTGTTGCCATCGAGGTAAAAAGATGGGGTTTTCCTCATATTGCTTGAGTTAATTCATATACATCATGTCATCTTGCTTAATGCGTTACTCCGTTATTTATGAACTTAATACTCTAGATGCATGCTGGATAGCGGTCGATGTGTGGAGTAATAGTAGTAGATGCAGGCAGGAGTCGATCTACTTGACACGGACGTGATGACTATGTTCATGATCATTGCCTTAGATATCGTCATAACTATGCGCTTTTCTATCAATTGCTCGACAATAATTTGTTCACCCACCGTAATATTTGCTATCTTGAGAGAAGCCACTAGTGAAACCTATGGTCGCAGGTCTCTTTTCCATTATACTGAATCTCGTTTACATCTTGCTAGTTTCCAATCTACTATTTTGCAATCTTTACTTTCCAATCTATGAAGCAAAAATACCAAAAATATTTACTATACTGTTTATCTATCTCTATCAAATCTCACTTTTGCAAGTGACCATGAAGGGATTGACAACCCCTTTATGGCGTTGGGTGCAAGTTGTTGATTGTTTGTGTAGGTATTCGGTGACTTGTGCATTGTCTCCTACTGGATTGATACCTTGCTTCTCAAAATTGAGGGAAATACTTACGCTACTTTGCTGCATCACCCTTTCCTCTTCAAGGGAAAACCAACGCAAGCTCAAGAGGTAGCATGGAATTAATACGACAGTCATATATATCGTATGGAGATATAACCAAACTATGTGAAAACATATTTCGACTTTGAATTTTCAATGATTTGTTTCCTACCAATGATACAATTTAATGGTCACATCTTCTAATTTCTTGATCTGCTCTGGCTTTTACCAAGAAATTTAAGATCAACAGAGAAAGGAAGCAAAAATATGTACTGCATGAAATAACTTATTGGCCACAGCTGAAAATCATTTCATGAATCAATAATAGGCATCAACAAAGAAAAATAGTTGATAAAATCAAAATTTACTTAACCTATTAGCAATAGAAATTGTACACTAACCTGTTCAATGGAGTAAATTCCAAACGTGCATACAGTTAGAAAAGAATAGTTCCAAATTCAGAGAGTAAAGGAATGACACCTTAGATAGTACAACACATAATAGCTGGCAACAAAGGCAGTGGAGTGGAAAAGGTTTATTTGTGAAGGATGCAAAATTATGTCTCTGTAGGCATCCGGCTAGCACACATATGTAATTGGTGGAAAGGAATGAAAAAACAAAGATATATATATTAGCAATCAACCAATATGTAATCAAAAAAGATATACATGTGTGTGTGTGTGTCTTAAAGAGCATGATGTTGTGCTTCATATGTTGGCCGGTGACAGAGACAAATACATAGCCATGCCTTTCCTGCATAGAATTTCACTGCTCAGCAATCCTCAACATTTGCAACCAGAGATCAAAGCTATAAAGAGTTGTGGTTCCTGACAATTGGATGATAACGGAATCATTTGCAAGATCAAGGTATGTACATAAGAAAGCTTTGTTGATTGAGTTTGTGACAGATTCGGTAGAAAAACATCTTGTACTATGGGAACTCTGAATCTTCAAAGAACACATGGCATATTTTATGATGTAGTACACTCCATCAGAGCCTCCATGGCAATCAAAAACTTACTACCAAATAACATGGTTAGTTCAGATAGTGCAAGAAAATCTCCGCGAAATCCATGTGGGGGGGGGGGGTACACTTCATAGGCTAGGTTGGCTTGGTGTAGTATATGACGGATTATTTGTGTTAAACTTTGTGATTCCCGTAGCATGCACGTAAGGTGAACCGTTATGGGATGAAGTCGGAGCATGATTTATTTTTTTATTGCCATCCTTTGTGTTGAGGCCGGGATCGCACAATGGTTAACTCCTACCAACCCTTCCCCTAGGGGCATGCGTGTAGTACTTTGTTTCAATAGCTTAAAGACTTTTGCAATAAGTATGTGAGTTCTTTATGACTAATGTTGAGTCCATGGATTATACGCACTCTCACCCTTCCACCATTGCTAGCCTCTCTAGTACCGTGCAACTCTCGCCGGTGCACTACACCCACCATATACCTTCCTCAAAACAGCCACCATACCTACCCATTATGGCATTTCCATAGCCATTTCGAGATATATTGCAATGCAACTTCCACCGTTCCCTTATGACACACTTCATCATTGTCATATTGCTTTGCATGATCCCGTAGTTGACATCGTATTTGTGGCAAAGCCACCGTTCATATTTTTTATACATGTCACTCTTGAGTTATTTCACATCCCGGTACACCGCCGGAGGCATTCATATAGTGTCATATATTTGTTATAGTATCGAGTTGTAATTCTTGAGTTGTAAAGTAAACACAAGTGTGATGATCATCATTATTAGAGTATTGTCCCAAGTGAGGAAAGGGTGATGGAGACTATGATTCCCGCACAAGTCGGGATAAGACTCCGACAAAACATAAATATAAAAAAGGGAGAAAATTAAAAAATTAAAAAAGAGAGGCCGAAGAGCCCAAAATAAAAAATGAGAGAAAAGAGAGAAGGGGCAATGCTACTATCCTTTTTCTACACTTGTGCTTCAAAGTAGCATCATGATATTCATGACAGAGAATCTCCTATTTTGTCACTTTCATATACTAGTGGGAATTTTTCATTATAGAACTTCGCTTGTAAATTCCAATGATGGGCTTCATCAAATTGCCCTAGTGTAAGTGCATCTAGTGCCCCTTAGTGATTTTGGTGTATTTAACACTTATAGGTTAAGGGAATAATATGTTTGTGAGTGTACACAGGCTCTATAAGTCAATGAGGAGTTTGATATTTATGATGAAAGTCGACCCCTAAAAATGTATGTCTTTAGCTGAAGATTTGGTTCTCCTGAAGATTTTGAAAGTGATTAAATTGGTGTGACCTTGAAGACTTGGATATTCATGCGAGGATTATGAAGCGTGAAGACTTTTGTTTTCATAGTTTCATTTTCTCTTTCTTAAGTCATAGGAAACACCGTACTATTAAAGGGGGTCGAGATAATACTAAGGAAAGTGATTTCCAAGTGATGCTCATCTCAAAACCCTACACCTACCCAATCCTTTTGAGTGAAGCCATTGGAAATCTCATATCAGTTCAGTCAATTTCTTCAGTGACAGAGACGAAGATCTTCTGGTCTTTGAGGAATTTGTTCTGACCGAGGAGTTAGGAATTCGCTAGTGCGGATTGCCTACACAGCGAGGAACATGATAGCCCCGAGGATTTTGCACCTCAAATATCTGACCATTGTTGTGCTATGCGCCAGCTGTCCCAAAATATCTACCCACCTAACGGTTATATCATTGAAGGGCACTTATGTCATATCATGTCGGGTTGCTCCCTAGGCTATAAATATCCGCCCCCTACAACCACTAGCTGGTTGGCTGCTCCGAGAGAAATTGGCACTTGTCATTGAGAGCATCCCATCCTCCGAGGACTTCGAGCGAAAATCATCAAGTGAGGAAAAACCCAAAACCCAAACACCTACAACCCAAAGTGATTGAGCATCATTGAAGAGATTGTTCCTGTTGTGGAACTGACGCTTGTTACCTTTGAGGACTGTGTATCCTCCAGACGATTAGGCGTCATGGTCTGTGCATCCAAGAGGATTTGTGGATCGCCAAGTGACCAAGTCTGTGAAGGTTTGGAAGTCACCTGAAGACTTACCACGAGTGATTGGGCGAGATCTGTGTGACTTTAGCTCAAGGAGAATACTGTGAGGACTGTGTGTCCGGGACTGTGTGTCCTCAGGTCCAGACGTACAACTGTCACAACAGTTGGAACTACTCTACCAAATCATTGTCTTCACCAAACCAACTGGTTCTATTTCCTCAGCCCTTTCGTTTCCTCATTCATGTGTTGATGAACCTGATCATTACTATTTGAAGACTTTGACTGAAGACTTTCTCTATTTCCTCAATCCTATTTCTTTAGTCTCTCAGTCTTTAGCCTGCATATCCTGTTTTCACGCTACCTGTACTCTGTGCTTGTCTTTCATTTCATCATGATGACTATGATTTTGCTCTATTATGCTTATACCTGAGTACTTATTCCACCGCTAGTGTGTCGTTGCTTAGGAATTTCTTCACCTAGAAATTCTTCAGTGACGAATTTGTAAAAATCGCCTATTCACCCCCTTGTTCTAGTCGATATAATGCACTTTCAATTCGTATCAGAGCAAGGTACTCCCTTCTTCTGTGTGATTTTGGTTTAACCACCTAGATTTTTAGTTATGTTGACTGCAGGAATGATCAAGGTCTTGGCTGGGTGTCCTACCTTCGATGCGACAGACTACCCCTACTTGAAGAATAAGATGCGCATGCGTCTTGAGGCAATTGATAACGATCTCTAGTATGTTGTGGAAAATGGTGTTCGCTTAGTCACTCCGTTTGTGAATGCTGCTGATGTCAAGAGATTCAAACAACTCGACTCTCAAGCGAATAATATCATATGTGGTCATCTGAGCAAAGGACAGTACGGCAGAGTGAGTGCTTTGGAAATAGCAAAGCTAATCTGGGACAGGATGTCCAAGGTCAATGAAGGAGTCTCCACTCAATGTGACTCCCAAGTTGATGTTCTTCGCAATCTCTTCAACCGCTTCAATAGACTCAACAACGAAAATGTTCAGCAAACCTTTGATCGCCTCACTGACATCTCAAATGAGCTTCAAGCATTGGGTGCCACTGACATCACCGATCATGAGGTGGTGAAGAAATTGCTGAGATCACTTGATTCCTCATTCGATACTCTTGCACTGATGATTAAAGAACGAGCAGATTACAAGTCACTAGATCCTGCTGATATCCTCGAGAGGCTAAATACTCATGATTTCCAGCTTGCTGAGAAGAGAGACCTCTATGGGCCGAGCTATGGAAGATCACGTGCACTGAAGGCCAAGGCAGTCTCTGAATCTGAAGGTGAAGATTCTGGTAGCAGCCTTGGTGATCCTGAAGAACTGAGCCAGGAGCTAGCAATGCTCGTGAAGAAATTCCAGAAGTTCTCTCGCCATGGTCGCTTGGAAAATATTCAAGAAGTGATGATTCCTCATCCCGTGACTACAAGAAGAGGACTTGCCACAAATGCAAGAAACCTGGTCACTACATGTCTGATTGTCCTCAGTGCAAAAAGGAATCAAAGAAGAAGAAGAAGTACAAAGATGATTGAGGGAGTCCTGGACTAGGGGGTGTCCGGATAGCCGAACTATCTTCATTGGCCGGACTCCAAGACTATGAAGATACAAGATTGAAGACTTCATCCCGTGTCCGGATGGGACTTTCCTTGGCGTGGAAGGCAAGCTTGGCAATACGGATATGTAGATCTCCTACCATTGTAACCGACCCTGTGTAACCCTAGCCCTCTCCGGTGTCTATATAAACCAGAGAGTTTTAGTCCGTAGGACGAACAACAATCATACCATAGGCTAGCTTCTAGGGTTTAGCCTCCTTGATCTCGTGGTAGATCTACTCTTGTACTACCCATATCATCAATATTAATCAAGCAGGAGTAGGGTTTTACCTCCACCGAGAGGGCCCGAACCTGGGTAAAAACATCGTGTCCCTTGTCTCCTGTTACCATATGCCTAGACGCACAGTTCGGAACCCCCTACCCGAGATTCGCCGGTTTTGACTCCGACATTGGTGCTTTCATTGAGAGTTCCTCTGTGTCTTCGCTCATAGGCCCGATGGCTCCTTCGATCATCAACAATGACGCGGTCCGAGGTGAGACTTTTCTCTCCGGACAGATCTTCGTATTCGGCGGCTTCGCACTGCGGGCCAATTCACTTGGCCATCTGGAGCGGATTGAAAGCTACTCCCCTGGCCATCAGGTCAGATTTGGAAGTTTAAACTATACGGCCGACATCCACGGAGACTTGATCTTCGACAGATTCGAGCCACAGCCGAGCGCGCCGCACTGTCACGATGGGCATGATTTAGCTCTGCCGCCGGACAGTGCCCTGGAGGCCGCACTAGAATCCGCTCCGACCCTAAACTTGGAGCCGACTGCGCCGATCGAGGATGGGTGGCTGGACACCGCCTCGGGGGCTGCTACCTCTACGGTGATGGAGCCGAATACCGACCCTGTCCCTTGTGAAGCTCGTGACTCCAAGGTGCCGGACTCCTCTCCGGACCTCGAACCTTCCGCGCTCCTGCAAATCAAACCTGATTGGGTGTCGATCATGGAGTTCTCCGCTGCGAACATCTTTCAGCACTCGCCTTTCGGCGACATCCCGAATTCGCTAAAGTGTCTCTCTTTATCAGGAGAGCCTTGGCCGGATTATGGCCAGGACGGTTGGGATGCGGACGACGAAGAAATTCAAGGCCCACCCACCACCCACTTCGTAGCCACTGTCGATGACTTAACCGACATGCTAGATTTCGACTCCGAAGATATCGACGGTATGGATGACGAT
>NC_041381.1:481448758-481478113 GCF_002162155.2 Triticum dicoccoides | reverse complement strand
GATACGCCTAAAGGAAGCGATAACGAGGAACAACGGGACGCTGCGAAGGATAATTCCCCCAAAAACAGCCGAAACGGCAACGCAAGCGCCGCCCAAGGTCCCACCTCGACAACAACAGCACCCATACAGGCCCTGCCATAGAGCAGGGTAAACCAGTGGACGACGAACATACCCCCAAGCAACCATCCGAACAGGATGAATCGGATAGGCAACCCATCCCCGACGAAAACAACAGTCTGGATGATCTCACGCCGGACACATCGTTGGAGCAGAAGAACCTCCACAAAAGGCTTGTTGCCGCTGCACGAAGTCTGAAGAAGCAGAAGCGGAAGCTCAAAACAGCGGAAGACGTACTCAAAATGAGATGGAGCAAAGTACTCAAGACCACAGACAAATACGGCGATAGTCGCCAAGCAAAGAGCTACCCGAAGCGCAAACTATTACCCGAATTTGACGAGGAAGCCGCCCGGTCGGATAGACGACCACATGACAAACAAAGAGCAGCAAGCGGCGCCGCACACAGGCCAACACAAGATCCACATAAGGATCCTCACAGAAAGGATGGCCCGGTCAGATCCATCTATGGGCCAAGAAAGAAAGCTCCAGAAGGCAACACAACACGTCGAGTATTTGAAAATCACGGCACACCCAAATACAGGGGCGCCGCACACTCCCTATGTTTCACCGATGAGGTGCTGGATCATGAATTTCCAACGGGATTCAAGCTCGTAAATATAGAGGCATACGACAGAACAACAGACCCCGGAGTCTGGATCGAGGATTACATCCTGCACATACATATGGCCAGAGGAGATGACCTCCACGCCATAAAATACTTACCCGCCAAGCTCAAAGGGCCAGCTCGGCATTGGCTCAAAAGCCTCCCAGAAAATACCAGTGGAAGTTGGGAAGAGCTCGAGGATGCGTTTTGGGCAAATTTTCAGGGGACTTATGTCCGCCCTCCGGACGCAGACGATTTAAGTCACATAACTCAACAGCCCGGAGAGTCAGCTTGCAAATTCTGGAACAGGTTCCTCACCAAAAAGAACCAAATAGTCGACTGTCCAGACGCCGAAGCCTTAGCAGCCTTCAAGCATAACGTCCGAGACGATTGGCTCGCCAGACACCTCGACCAGGAAAAGCCAAGAACAATGGCCGCACTAACAAGCCTCATGACCCGCTTTTTGCACTGGAGAGGATAGCTGGCTGGCAAGATGCAGCACCAGCGACCCAAGTACATCCGAGGCCAGGGATGGAAATGGGAAACCACGACGCAGAAAGGACCAGCGCCGGACTAAGGAAAATGGCCCAAAGAGAACGGCAGTCTACGCCGGGTTCAAAAGCTCTCGGCAGAACAACAAAACATTGCGTCTCAAGGACAACAGCGACGAGCTATCTAACCTAAACAAAATCTTGGACAAGATATGCCAAATCCACAGTACCCCCGGGAAGCCTGCAAATCATACCCACAGAGATTGTTGGGTCTTCAAGCAGTCCGGCCGACTTAACGCCGAACACAAGAGGCTCGACACACCAAGTGAGGACGATGACGAACCTCACAAGCAGAGCATCGGAAAACAAAAGAATTTCCCACAAGAGGTCAAAACAGTAAATTCACTTTAAGTGATAACAGAGAAAAATAAAGCAGCGCCCACCAAAGTACGCGCCGCACGGTCCACCCCAGCGGAGTCCCGAAACTGGATGTCAAAACCAATAACTTTCGACCATCAGGATTACTCCGGAAGCATCCGAAATGCAGGATGGACTGCTTTTATATTGGATCCTATAATCGACGGACTACAATTTACACAAGTCCTAATGGACGACGGCAGTGATTTAAACCTACTATACTGGGACACCATCTGCAGAATGGGGATAGACCCAACCAAAATTCGCCATAGCAACACTTCCTTTAAAGGAGTGACGCCAGGCCCATATGCCAATTGTACGGGCTCCCTACTACTAGAAGTTGTGTTCGGCTCATCCGACAACTTTCGTCGTGAAAAGTTAATCTTCCACATTGCCCCATTTAAAAGTAGCTATCAAGCACTATTGGGACGCGAAGCTTTCGCCCGCTTTAACGCAATACCACATTACGCGTCTCTTACACTCAAAATGCCCGGCCCACGTGGCATCATCTCATTAAAGGGTAACTTCGAGTGTTCCCCGACTACGGAAGAATGTGAGACTGCCTTGACAGCCACACACTAATCTGGCTTTGTTGATCAAAGCCCCTAAACAGGTCATTCAAGACCCCAGACACGGTTAGGCGAGTCTGGTATAAATAAACAAGGGGCTTACTAGTCGAGTACCCCTTTACAAGGGGCTCCACGCATGCACAAAAAGAGACAATAAAGCTAAATTTTATTCATTCTTTGAATCATACTCTGTTTATTTCAAAATACATCTTTCGCACGGACTCTTTTCCAACTAAGTACTTCTCTTTTATAGATGAACACCGTGCGACACCCGTCCATGATACGGCACAACGAAGACACAGGCGCAGACGTGCAGTAGGGACCCGATGCAAGGATTCTTTTCAGATTAAGAACCTGCGTAAACCTTTTTTACTATCTCTTGTTGATACACATCCCCCAGTTTTTTGCTAAAACCGAGGAGGAATCTAGCGTTTTTGCATCGGCCGCGTCAGAAATTTTTGCGCGTACCTGGACACTAGGGGCTTAGGGCATTGTTCTGCCCGTTTTCATAAAGACCGAATACCTTAGGGAGTGTTCGGTGCCTCGAGTTAGGCCTAATATGCATCAGCTCCGAATCATGTCTTTGGTCAAATGTTGGGTTTGCCCGGCTCCTATGTTTTGCTGCCTTAGGTTCCGCTCTATCGGCTAATGCGGCACCAGGAGAACTACTGCGATTGTGCCCCGGTTCGTCCAAGTGAGCACCTCAGTAGAGAAAGCCGAAAACTGACTGTCATGATATAGCGAGAGACTGGTCAACCACTCGATCGACCACCGGAATGTTTAGAATTCCCCCGCTTTAACAAAGGACCGTTTCCCAGTCAGGCACATACGCGCCCCGAAATTCAGAGAGCGTAGTGCACCTAGGGGCTATATAGTAGCCCCACCATCAAACTCCTATGGCTAAGTGAAAGTGATAAAGCATTATAGTCCGGTTGCCTAGTTTGCTACGCTATCACCTCCTTCACAAGACCAAGACGTTGGATTAAGTGTGAAATTGTGTTTTTTTTGCAAACACCCCCGCACTATGTGCGTGGGGGCTGAAGCAGAAGACTGCCATCTTTCAGGTTATATACACATATACGTTAACGGCCGCACAGGAGGTATTTCAACACTTGAACGCCCAAGTATAGAAAGCCCTTATATTATACTTGAAACATGGTTTCACAAATCATACATGTCATTTGAACATAACGTTTTTCGAGCACTGCGACTCTATTAAACGAGCGCCCTGCAGGACTTCCTCAAAATAGTGCTCGGCTGGTAATCGGCTTCTGTCCGAGTCCTGGGATGCAACGTCGGTGGCCTCCATCTCTGCCCAGTATGTTTTGACACGGGCGAGAGCCATCCGTGCACCCTCTATGCATGTCGACCGCTTCATCGCCTTGATATGCGGCACCGCATCAAGGAACTGCTGCACCAAGCCAAAATAACTCTTCGGCTCGGGCCTTGTCGGCCACAAATGAGCCACGACATCTTTCATGGAAAGTCCGGACAACCTATTCAGCTCAGCCCACTCGGCTAACCGATCGGTTAATGGAGGTGGACGCTCCAGACTATGGAATTGCAACCAAAAAAGCTCTTCCATTCCGTGATCCTTTTGGCCCCGAAAGTGTGCGACCGCGTTTGCAGCACTCGCCGCCAAATTCAGATAAGCATCCTTCGCACCCCACAACTGGCCCAACTGAGCATACTTCGGATCTGTGAATTTCCTACGCAGCAGAAAAGGCTTTCCAGCCGCAATATCACCGGCCTGACGTAGCTCCTCCTTTATAGCCCTCATCGCAGAGCGGGCATCCTTGGCTTCGGCGGTGGCCTTCTTCAGGTCCTCTTGCTCCGCTCGGCGTTCTCTTTCAAGAAACTCATAGCAGTCGGTAGCATCCTTTAGCTTCACGGCCATTTCGGCCATTTCCTCCCTGCTTCGGCAGTGAGCAGCCTGTTCGGCTTTTAGCTCTTCGGCCGCCTTCAAGGCAGCCGCGTTACTTTTCCTGGCTTGCTCCTTGGCTCGGGCAAGTTCCGCTCGAAGGTCCTCCATAGCAGCGGCGCCATCTGCATTAAGCATACATGTTGTAAGGCACGGGCATCAAGCTCCCTTACAAGGCATCCGTGGGGAAGCCACATACCTTGTGACTCGTCAAGTCATTTATTGACCAGCGCGATGTCCGCATCCGCAACATCAAGTTGCCGCTTCAGTTCGGCAACTCTATCAGTCCGGCTGGCCACTGAACGCTCCGCCACCTGAATAGGAAGGGCGACATCTTATAACTGAGATTACGATCCTCGGCACGCTGTCGCTTTTGACAACGTACCGAGTCTCAGGGGCTACTATCTATACAGGGCACATTCTATGTGCAAAACTGTCAAAAGGTATATCATTTTCGCGTACCTTAAACCCCGTCAGTAAACTTCTGACGGCCTCATGCAACCCGCTCTCAGCGGATGAAATCCTTTCAAGCACCATACTCATCATCGTACGATGATCTTCTGAGATAGACGCCCGACCGAGCAGATCCTTCAGCTCCTCCAGCCGTACACCAGTTGGTGCCAAACTCTCCAGCCTCGCCGGACTCGGGGAGACCCTCCGCGACGACACCTTAGGGTCGTCCGCCCCGCCTGACGGTGCGGCAGATGGAGGCGTTTCGCTCTCCATCATCTCCGGGCGAAGATCCCCCGAAGATGAGCTCTGCTGAGAAGGGCTGAGATCCGAACTACAAGGTAAAACTTTGGTTATCTTCAGAAATAAAAACAGGGATGTCCCTTATTACAAAACTCCCCTTTCTACTTACGGCTCGCTCGAGGGCTGATTCCCTTGGGGAAATAGTGCGGCCGGGGCTTCTCCTGGCGCAGGGCCCTCTGCTGAAGATTTCTTCCCCCGCCTTGAGGCCTTGGCCTCCGGATCTTCAGAAGCGGTCCTCTTCTCCCCCTGGAAGGAGGGATTCTCGATCCCCCCTTTCTTAAGATCCTCCCTAGCGGAGGCGGTAGTTTTCCTGTTCCCCCCTTCGCCCTCTTTCGAAGGCGCAGCCTCCAGTATCTTGATTAACACGGGATCCGGCGTGATCTCAGGGAGGGGGGTCGGATACCGTATCTGTTTTGCTCTTGCTATCCACTCCTGTTCAAGGGATAGCTGGTTAAAGGGCAAGTTTATGGTAAATGCATGGACAGCATGTCCGGGCACAGGACTACTTACTTGAGTATCCGGGCGATTGCAGCTCAGGCCGGCATCGTCGGTCAGGTCCGGACACATCTCTTGTGATCCGAAGAACAGTTTAGACATCTCCACAGGCGTCGTACCCATGAAGTGTTGAAGAGCTCGCGGTCCCTCCGGATTGAATTCCCACAGGCGCAGGGGGCGACGTTTGCAGGGCAGAAGGTGCCGAATCAGCATGACCTGCGCCACCACAACCAGATTGATCTCCCTCTTTTGGAGGTCTCGAATACGGCCCTACAATAATGGCACGTCCTTGGACGGCCCCCAGTCAAGCCCTTTGTTGACCCATGTTGCCAGCCGTTGTGGAGGGCCCGAGCGAAAGGCAGGCGGCGCCACCCATCTGGTGCCCCTTGGTGATGTAGAACCACTCCTATTGCCACAAACCGAGCTCCTTTTGAAAAAAGCCCTCGGGCCACGGAGCGTCAGCTCTCTTGCTTATAACTGCCCCTCCGCACTCTGCCTGCCGCTCCTCGATCATCTTCGGCTCCACGTTGAAGGTCTTGAGCCACAATCCGAAGTGAGGAGTGGTGTGGAGGAAGGCTTCGCATACAACAATGAACGATGAGATGTGGAGGATGGACTCCGGATCCAAGTCATGGAATTCTAGCCCATAATAAAACATGAGCCCCTCACGAAGGGGTCCATCGGGAAGCCTAAACCCCGACGGAAGTGAGACATGAATACCACGCTCTCACAAGGCTCGGGAGTGGGAATGACTTGCCCTTGGACGGGTAGCCTATGCAAAATTTCGCCAGTTAGATACCTGGCGTCTCTCAGCTTTAGCACATCTTCTTCCGTGACAGAAGAGGGCATCCACCGGCCCTGTAGGTCGGAGCCGGACATTGTCGAAGGTCCGAAGCGCTTGAATCTGGAGCCTTGGGTGTTGGAACTCGGGGCGAGGGGTGGATTCGATTGAAGATTGAAGAAAAGGAACAGGCCTTGGTCTCGTTATAAAGGGGATGAATACCAAGATCCGTCCCCGTAACCGTTTGGGACTCGCCTTCGATAGAGGGGGCGAGCCAACGGGGGTGGTTGGGTTACCCACGCCCGTATTGTTGAGAATCCCGGAATTAGGGGACACGATCTCTGCTTTGACAAGACGTGCCAAGGAAACCGCTTCGCTAAACGCGCTGAGGTGGAACGATAAAAATGATTCGAGTAAAGGCTTGGCCATGGTGTGACGTCATGCCACGAGATACGTCAGCAGATTGAACTTGTGTGAATACTATTCTCTCTACGGTGGAATGTGGAACTTATTTTGCAGAGCCGGACACTATCCTAGTGTTTAGAATCTTCTATGAATTATTCGGAGGAGGAACCCGCCTTGCAATGCCGAAGACAATATGCGCGCCGGACTCGTCGTCATTGAAGCTTGGTTCAGGGGCTACTGAGGGAGTCCTAGACTAGGGGGTGTCCGGATAGCCGAACTATCATCATTGGCCGGACTCCAAGACTATGAAGATACAAGATTGAAGACTTCATCCCGTGTCTGAATGGGACTTTCCTTGGCGTGGAAGGCAAGCTTGGCAATACGGATATGTAGATCTCCTACCATTGTAACTGACTCTGTGTAACCCTAGCCCTCTCCGATGTCTATATAAACCGGATGGTTTTAGTCCGTAGGACGAACAACAATCATACCATAGGCTAGCTTCTAGGGTTTAGCCTCCTTGATCTCGTGGTAGATCTACTCTTGTACTACCCATATAATCAATATTAATCAAGCAGGAGTAGGGTTTTACCTCCACCGAGAGGGCCCGAACCTGGGTAAAAACATCGTGTCCCTTGTCTCCTGTTACCATCCGCCTAGACGCATAGTTCGGGACCCCCTACCCGAGATCCGCCGGTTTTGACACCGACAATGATGATTCTGATGACTCAAAGAAGGAGAAGAAATCTTCAAATTCCTGATCATCAAAATCTTCAAAGCCTTCATCTCACAAGAAGAGCAGTTCCAAGAAGGCTCGGGCATTTATTGGCAAGGAAATGGACTATGAAGCTGAATCTGAGGAAAATGTGGAAGAGGAGGAATCTGAGGAGTCAGACTCTCGTGTGGCGAGCCTATCCCTTGCTATTGCTTACGTCAGCAAGTCCATCTTCAATGCTAAAGAAATGACCTCCCCAACATTGCTGACAAGAGCGTCGATGACTATGCTCCCACCTATTGTTTTATGGCAAAAGGTGCGAAGGTACTCAAACATTCCCCCTCTGAATCTAGTGAGGATGAATCTGATGACAATCTCAAACCTAGCTATTCCAAACTTTCTAAGATTACTGTCAAACAACAAAAGGCTTTGGAAAAGGTTTGAAATCTGTTAGACAAAAGCGATGACCTGTTGGGTGAGGAATTGGATCGAACTAAGACTTTGACTGATAATCTTCAGACACTTCAGTTTAAGTTTGACAATCTTGAGGGTCATCATAACTCTCTCTTAGCCGATCATGAAAAAGCTTGCTTATGAATTTCTTTAGAGAAAGCAAGATCTTGAGAAGCTAAAAGTGAGTTATGAAGATCTTCAGAAGGAAAACAATTCATTGCTTGCTCAACAGATAAGTTCCGCTCAAGAAGAATTTATTCCACCATGTTTGAAATGCATTGAGCGTGAATCGGCTAATTCTTCACTTGAATGTTCAAATGCTTCTATTGCTACAAATTCTTCAACTGTATCTATAGTCACAAATTCATCATCTGAGGATACCACAAGTATCACTGACGATAATGCAGGGTTGAAGGAATTGTATGTGACAAGCATATACAAAAGCCTCAAAGGACATCAGACCCTTTGCGATGTGCTCAAAAAGCATATCTTGAACAAGAATCCTAGGAAAGAGGGTATTGCCTTTGAGAGGAAGCAAAATGTTGATGGGACCTACTGGAAACCTGAGCAGTATCCCGAAATCTCATGGGTTGCTGCAAAAGGACCTCCCATAGATCCATGCACTTTATCTGGCTTTACTTGCGAATCTTCATATTCCTCTGATGAGTCATTTGACTCCAACTATAAACTGTTCAAAAATCAGAATGGTAAAGTATTTGCTCGACATGTTGGAACTAACTACAGGAACGGTCCCCCTATGAAGAAAATCTGGGTTCCCAAAAGTTGCGTTGAAAGTCTCCAGGTGAATGTCATCATGACACCACCTGTGAAGAATAGGAACCCCAGATCAAATTCTTCATATGGATCAAAATCTTCATATGGATCCAAGTCCTCATATGGACAAAATTCTTCATTTGGATCAAATTCCTCACGTGGATCCAAATCCGCATATGAACATCATCGTGCTAGCACTTTCGTTTCGCAGGGAAAGTCAAAAGGCTATGAATATGTGCATTATTCTTCAAACCATTATGTTCATAAGTCCTCGAAGAATTTCTCTGCTTATTCATATGCTTACCCTAACCCCTCTTCTGTGAAATGAAGTGCACTGGCTTCAATGCCATGTTTCTCTTATGGAGCTCGTGGAATGATGAACTCTTTGCCACCCCTCTAGATGTGGGTGGTGAAGAAAAAGAACTAATCTCTTATGCAGGGTCAGGTCTCCAGACGAACTTAATGATCTGAAGAATTTGTTGGAGACCTGAATAATGCTTGATGGACGCAAGCTAATCATGAAAAAATGGATTACTCATTTATCACGTCCTCATATTGCTATATCTGTTATACTGTTGATGAAATTTCATCTAATGAAATTAATGTCATATTCTTCACTAATGAAGTATATGGGTTCGTAAGTTGCACTAATTCATCTGCAGGATGGACAACCTAAAGCTACTGAGTGGGTCCTCGATGTGGATGTACAAATCACATGACCGGTGACAGAAACTTATTGATGGACACTGCTTTATCTCCATCTCATCTGAAGCATATCACCTACGCTGACAAAGGCAAAAGAAAGATATTAGGTCTAGGTAGGGTTGCAATCTCAAAGGATAGACACATGGATAAAGTCATGCTTGTCGAGTCCTTAGGATTCAACCTCATGTCCGTCTCAATGCTTTGTGATCTTGATATGGTTGTCGTCTTTGGCAAATATCGCTGCATTGTGCTAATGGAATCTGACAATTCCAAAGTCTTCGAAGGCCTTAGGAGAGGAGACTTGTATCTTGTTGATTTCTCTGCAGGACCACAACCTTCCACATGTCTACTTGCAAAAGCTTCAAAAGGCTGGTTATGGCATCTACGACTTGGTCATGCTGGGATGAGGAACTTGCATACACTCACGAAGAAGAAGCATGACATTGGCATCGAGGGTGTCAAATTCCTCAAAGATCATCTTTATGGGGCTTGTGAGGCTGGAAAGATCACCAAAGCTAAGCATCCCTCGAAGACTATCATGACCACTTCTCGTCCCTTTGAATTACTTCACATGGATATCTTTGGCCCTACTCATTATGCCACATTCACTAATGCTGCATCATTATATGGCTTTGTCATTATTGATGATTATTCTCGTTACACATGGGTGCATATCATTACTTAGAAAACTGAAGTGCAGGAAGTCTTCAAACGATTTTCCTCAAGAGCATCTACGAACTTTGGTGTGAAGATCAAGCATATCAGGAGTGATAATGGGACTGAGTTCAAGAATACTGGTCTTGATGACTATCTTGATGAACTTGGTATTACTCACGAGTTATCTGCCCCTTATACTCCTCAGCAGAATGGCGTCGTGGAGCACAAGAACATGACTCTTGTTGAGATGGCTCGCGCTATGCTTGGTGAATACAAGACTCCACCTCGTTTCTGGCCTGATGCTATTGATACTGCATGCCACATCATCAACAGGGTATATCTTCACAAATTCTTCAAAAAGACCTCATATGAACTCCTCACTGACAAGAAACCCAATGTAAGTTATTTCAAAGTCTTCGGTGCTAAATGCTAGACTAGAGATCCTCATCACAATTCTAAATTTGCACCAAAAGCACATGAGGGTTTTATGCTTTGTTACGGAAAGGACTCGCACACCTACAGAGTCTTCAACACCTATCACCACAAGGTTGTTGAAACTATAGATGTGCGGTTCGATGAAACTAATGGCTCACAAAGAGAGCACCTACCTCCTGTGCTAGATGAAGTGTCACCTGAGGAATCCATCAAGTTCAAAGCTACTAAGGATGTCATCCCTACCGAAGAAACTGCTGAAGAAGTCATTCCAGAACGTGAAGAAAATCATGCTGGTGCTACAGGAGAAAATGGCTCTGAAGAAAATGTTGTGCCAAATAAAAGTCATCAACCTGCTCATCCTCGCGTTGCAAATGAAGTGCAGATTGAGAGAATCATCGACATCAACGCACCAGGTCCTCTCATGCGCTCAAAAGCTTCACACTTGTCTAACTTTTGTGGGCATTTTGCGTTTGTCTCTATCATAGAGCCCACCAAAGTTGATGAAGCATTTCTGGAGCCTGAGTGGATTCAAGCTATGCAAGATGAATTGCATCAATTCGAGCTCAATAATGTGTGGGGGCTTGTCAAGCAACCAGACCCACGCAAGCACAATATCATCGACACCAAATGGATCTACCACAACAAGCAAGATGAAAATGGCCTTGTGGTGAGGAATAAGGCTCGTCTTGTAGCTCAAGGCTACACACAGGTTGAAGGAATTGATTTTGATGAAACTTTTGCACCTGTTGCTAGACTTGAGGCTATTCGCATATTGCTTGCTTATGCTAACCTTCATAATATCATCTTACATCAAAGGGATGTGAAAAGTGCATTCCTCAATGGTAAGCTTGAGGAAGAAGTATATGTTGCTCAACTACCAGGTTTTGAGGATCCAAAACTTCCAGACCATGTCTTCAGACTCAACAAGGCCCTCTATGGCCTTAAGCAAGCTCCTCGGGCGTGGTATGATACACTGAAGTAATTCCTCATGAAGAAAGGCTTCAAACCCGGTTCACTCGACCCAACTCTTTTCACCAAAACATATGATGATGAATTATTCATGTGCCAAATATATGTTGATGATATTATCTTTGGCTGTACTAACCAACGTATAGTGACGAATTTGCCTATATGATGAGTGAGGAATATCAAATGTCTATGATGGGAGAGTTGAAATTCTTCTTAGGTCTTCAAATTCGTCAACAACACGATGGCATATTTATATCCCAGGAGAAATACCTCAAGGATGTGTTGAGGAAATTCGGCATGCAAGATTGCAAAGGCGTCAAAATCCCTATGCCCACAAATGGCCATCTATGCACCGATGAAAACCATAAAGACTTCAATCAAAAGGTATACCGCTCCATGATTGGATCTTTATTGTATCTATGTGGATCTAGGCCGGATATTATGCTTAGTGTTTGCATGTGTGCCCGATTTCAAGCTACACCGAAGGAACCACACCATAAGGCTGTGAAGCATATTCTTTGATATCTAGCTCACACTCCAACACTTGGATTATGGTATCCCAAGGGCTCGGTTTTTGATCTCATTGGATATTCCGGCTCTGACTATGGTGGTGATCGGGTGGATCGCAAGTCAACATCAGGCATATGTCATTTACTCGGACGATCCTTGGTATGTTTGTCCTCGAAGAAGCAGAACTGCGTATCACTCTCTACTGCTGAAGTTGAGTACATTGCTGCCGGTTCTTGCTATGCTCAATTGCTATGGATGAAGCAAACCCTCAAGGACTATGGCATCAATGTGAAGAATGTGCCACTCTACTACGATAATGAGAGTGCTATCATGATTGCTCACAACCTAGTTCAGCACTCGAAGACAAAGCACATCCAGATTTGTCATCATTTTCTTCATGACCATGTCTTGAAGGGCGACATCTCCATCGACAACGTGAATACTGAAGATCAACTGGCAGATATCTTCACAAAGCCCTTGTATGAGAAGAGATTTAGCAAGTTGTGGTGTGAGCTAAATATCTTAGAATCTTCGAATGTTCTTTGAAAAGGACACACATCCTAACACTTATGCAAAATTGATGACTTAGATGTGCAACACATGAAGTAACATTTTTCTTCAATCAATGAAGACTGACCCTCTAAGTTTGAAGAAATTAATGAAGAATTTGATTCTCAGAACCCTACGACAATTGTACGCATATTATGAAATCATCATTCTTATATGGTGGGTTACACCACCAACCAAATTTGAAAATCTTCGATTTAAGTTTTTGCAATTTCTTCAACTTTGCAATTTCCTCAGTTTTTTCGACAATGTTCTTCATCGCTATATATATGAGTTTTTCATGTCCTCTATAGCATTTACTTATTGCTAATTCTTCAAGCTATTTTTTCATCTAAGTGACTATGATCAGACCCTTTCCCCCTCTATGCTAAACTCAACCCAGTCTGTGCACAAATTCTTCATGTGCGTTCTATTTGAAACCCGTTCAAAATCTTCACTGTGTCCTTGACAACTGAAGAATTTGCGAAGAAACTTTAAAATTTTCATATCTAATTTTTTGGCTTTTGCCGCTCAAATCCTTCTGCATCCCACGACAGGATTAAACTATTTACCCATGATCTAACACGATCTCCACATCTCAGTACGTGGGTGACACATGTCAGTAGGATAGCAAGGGTCAGGGGCACTGATACTTCTCCAACGTATCTACTTTTCCAAACACTTTTGCCCTTGTTTTGGACTCTAACTTGTATGATTCGAATCAAACTAACCCGGACTGACACTATTTTCAGCAGAACTACCATGATGTTGTTTTATGTGTAGAAAACAAAAGTTATCGGAATGACCTGAAAATCCACGGAGGCACATTTTGGAAAATATAAAAAATACTGGCGAAAGAATCAAGACCAGGGGGCCCACACCCTGTCCACGAGGGTGGGGGGCACGCCCACCCCCTGGACGCGCCCCCTGTCTCGTGGGCCCCCTGAGGCTCCACCGACCTCAACTCCAACTCCATATATTCTGTTTCGCGGAGAAAAAAATCAGAGAGAAAGTTTCATCACGTTTTACGATACGGAGCCGCCGCCAAGCCCTAATCTCTCTCGGGAGGGCTGATCTGGAGTCCGTTCGGGGCTCCGGAGAGGGGGATTCGTCGCCGTCGTCATCATCAACCATCCTCCATCACCAATTTCATGATGCTCACCGCCGTGCGTGAGTAATTCCATCGTAGGCTTGCTGGACGGTGATGGGTTGCATGAAATTTACCATGTAATCAAGTTAGTTTTGTTAGGGTTTGATCCCTAGTATCCACTATGTTCTGAGATTGATGTTGCTATGACTTTGCTATGCTTAATGCTTGTCACTAGGGCCCGAGTGCCATGATTTCAGATCTGAACCTATTATGTTTTCATGAATATATGTGTGTTCTTGATTCTATCTTGCAAGTCTATAGTCACCTATTATGTGTTATGATCCGACAACCCCGAAGTGACAATAATCGGGATACTTCTCGGTGATGACCGTAGTTTGAGGAGTTCATGTATTCACTAAGTGCTAATGCTTTGTTCCGGTTCTCTATTAAAAGGAGGCCTTAATATCCCTTAGTTTCTGCTAGGACCCCGCTGCCACGGGAGGGTAGGACAAAAGATGTCATGCAAGTTCTTTTCCATAAGCACATATGACTATATACGGAATACATGCCTACATTACATTGATGTACTGGAGCTAGTTCTGTGTCACCCTATGTTATAGCTATTACATGAGGAATCACATCCGACATAATTATCCATCATTGATCCAATGCCTACGAGCTTTTCACATCTTGTGCTTCGCTTATTTACTTTTCCGTTGCTATTGTTACAATCACTACAAAACCCAAAAATATTACTTTTGCTACTGTTACCTTTATTATCATACTACTTCACTACTAAATACTTTGCTGCAGATACTAAGTTATCCAGGTGTGGTTGAATTGACAACTCAACTGCTAATACTCAATAATATTCTTTGGCTCCCCTTGTGTCGAATCAATAAATTTGGGTTGAATACTTTACCCTCGAAAGCTGTTGCGATCCCCTACACTTGTGGGTTATCAAGACTAATTTCTGGCACCGTTGCTGGGGAGCATAGCTCTATTCTTTGAGTCACTTGGTATTTATATCTGTTGATCACTATGAGGAACTTGAAAGATGAAAGAACCAAGATTTTGCCCTCAACTACGAGGGGAGGTAAGGAACTGCCATCTAGCTCTGCACTAGATTCTCCTTCTGTTATTAGTAAGCTTGCGACACCTAAACCTGCTACTGCTATGAATTCTGATATGTCACATGTTATTGATGATGCCACTTCTGCTATGCATGATACTTATGATGAAACTACTTCTGTGGGTGATACTACTTTGCCATTAGGTGAATTTCTTGATGAACAACTTGCTAGGGCTAGAGAGAATGAAATTATTGAATATGCTATTATTGATGATAGTGATGATGAAAGTTCTCCCCCTGATTATGAATTACTGTAGGACCTTGAGAAGAGGTGTCTAGAGGGGGGGGGGGTGATTAGACACTAAGTACCAAAGTTGCAATTTTTAAGATCTTTAAGTTTAAGTGGAGTTTAGGCACAAGTTTAACATTCACAAAACATATCAAGCAAGCATGCAAAGAGTATATGAGCAGCGGAAAGTAAAGCATGCAACTTGCAAGAATGTAAAGGGAAGGGTTTTGGAGGATTCAAATGCAATTGGAGACACAGATGTTTTTGGCGTGGTTCCGTTAGGTGGTGCTATCGTACATCCACGTTGATGGAGACTTCAACCCAGGAAGGGTAACGGTTGCGCGAGTCCACGGAGGGCTCCACCCACGAAGGGTCCACGAAGAAGCAACCTTGTCTATCCCACCATGGCCGTCACCCACGAAGGATTTGCCTCACTAGCGATAGATCTTCACGAAGTAGGCGATCTCCTTGGCCTTACAAACTCCTTGGTTCAACTCCACAATCTTGTCGGAGGCTCCCAAGTGACACCTAGCCAATCTAGGAGACACCACTCTCCAAGAAGTAACAAATGGTGCATTAATGATGAACTCCTTGCTCTTGTGCTTCAAATGATAGTCTCCCCAACACTCAACTCTCTCTCATAGGTTTTGGATCTGGTGGAAAGAAGATTTGAGTGGAAAGCAACTTGGGGAAGGCTAGATATCAAGATTCATATAGTAGGAATGGAATATCTTGGCCTCAACACATGAGTAGGTAGTTCTCTCTCAGAAAATGTACGCTGGATGTGTAGGTTTGTTCTGATGGCTCTCTCCACGAATGAAGAGAAGGTGGAGGGGGTATATATAGCCTCCACACAAAATCTAACCGTTACACACAATTTACCAAACTCGGTGGGACCGAATCATCAAACTTGGTCGGACAGGTTTAGCAAATCTAGTGACCGTTAGGGTTTTCGATGGGACCGAATGCAACTCGGTAGGAACGATATGGTTAGGGTTAGGGCATAATGTAATCTCGGTGAGACCGATTACACAAACTCGTTGAGACCGATTTTGGTAATAAGCCTTCCAGAGAGTTAGTCAGGCAAACTCGGTTGGACCGATTACACAAACTCGGTAGGACCGATTTTGGTAATGAGTTAACCAGGAAGTTTGCATTGTAATCTCAGTAGTACCGATTGCTCAAAATCGGTGAGACCGATTTTGGTAATGGACATACACAGAGAGATTACAATCCCATCTCGGTGAGACCGAGATCCCTATCGGTAAGACCGATTTGTCTAGGGTTTGTGGCAGTGGCTATGACATCTGGACTCGGTGGCGCCGGATAGAAAGAATCGGTATGGCCGAGTTTGACTTTAGGTTTAGGTCATATGTGTGGAAGTGGGAAAGTAGTTGAGGGTTTTGGAGCATATCACTAAGCACTTTGGAGCAAGAGGCTCATTAAGCAACACCTCATCCATTCTTGATAGTATTGGCTTTTCCTATAGACTCAATGTGATCTTGGATCACTAAAATGTAAAATGAAGAGTCTTGAGCTTGAAGATTGAGCCAATCCTTTGTCCTTAGCATCTTGAAGGAGTTCCCACATCCTTTAGTCCATGCCACTCCATTATTGAACTTATCTGAAACATACTAGATAAAAGTGTTAGTCCAACAAGAGATATGTTGACATTAATTACCAAAACCACCTAGGGAGCACTTGTGCTTTCAATCTCCCCCTTTTTGGTAATTGATGACAACATACATCAAAGCTTTAAATAAAGATATAAGGAATAGCAAGTAAAGCTTTGGAAAGACATGTAACAAGCATAGGCTCCCCCTACATGTATGCAATCATGTAAACATGGAATGTAGAAGCATGTGAGAGCATAACCATGAAGGAGCAGGCAATGTGTTACATGTATCTTGGCCATATGCATCATAGCAAATAATATTAAAGAAAATACCTTCATGCCCATGAGTCCTTCTTGCAAACAGTATGTACATCAGCAAGAATTCCTCATACACATGATTGTGATGCATATACTTACCTTGTAGTCTTGAGTTGGCTTAGGATGGAATGAACCTGCGTAAACAAGGTTAGATAACACAGGTGCATCTACTAGCCATAGCAAATAGGAGAAACCACAAGAATACCAAGACTGGGATGACATGTAGAGATTGAGTACTAAGTACCACATTAGATTAGACATGTCCCCAAGAGTAAAGATATGCAATGAATTTAAATGATTTCTTTCCCTTAGATGTCTTGCTCCCCCTGAATCTAGCATGGGATACTGGGAGAAGATAGGGAACAGAAAATCAGAGATGAAAGATATAAATGAACAGAGCTAATGCAAATAAGCACATATGAACATGTCATTCCCCTCAAGAAGACATGTGGCATCTCTCCTCTTGAACACCAAGCATCTGGGATCCTTGAGAAATACTTTCTACTTGAGTATTCTCTCCCCCTGGAGATCTCTTTCTCCCCCTGAGGAGGTGATATTCTCTTTATCTGATGTGATCTCTCTAAATGATAAGCTTCGATGTGATCTCTCTCCCCCTTTGACATCAATTTCCAAGAAGGGTCTTCTGGAATTTGTCGTGAATGGGTTTGGTCCTTGAGTCACAGCACAAAGCAATGTTAAAAATGTGATGCTTGTAGAGGACAGGATTCATTGAGTGGAGCTGGATCAGAAGAAACACAGAATAAGTGGCAAAGTGTTTTTCCTATTGTGAAATCGGTGGCACCAAGTGGTATGCTTTGGTTGTACCGAAAGGATTCGGTTGGACCAAAAACAATAAATCGGTGATACCGAGTTCATCGCAGAGAAAACACTTGGCACCTCAGCTCACTAGACTAGTAAGATCTCACAAAGATTTGCAAGGAATTTCCTGAAAGATGTGCAAGGAATTTGATTCAAACAATGCAGAGAAAACAGAAAGAAATCTAGATGAAGTTTTTTTTGAAGAGGGGAAACAAATATGCATGATACAAATGCAAAAACATAGAAAAGAACACAAGAGAACTTCATCTAGAGATGGTCGGCGACAGAGTCACCTATGTTAGAGTATATTGACTTAGGAGTCAAGTGAGATCACTTGATCATAGGTCATACTCATCGTTTAAGCTCAAAATGGGGTTGCCATTTTTCGTTTAAGCATCTTGATGTATTCACATCTTGTCGAGTTGCTTTAGCTCATGACTCGGAGTAAAGCTTCTCTAAGATGGAATAACATACCTTGGTTGGTGGTGTAGTCCATGTAGTTGAACTTGTGTGGGTTGCTCAAAGTTGATGTAGCTCATCTAGAATTGGGAGCATCACTTGGAATTTGAGTCCATCTACCTACATGGGTTAGTTCTTGCAAGGAAGAGCACTTGTGTATCCAAAAATGACAATCATGAAGCTCAACATAGAATTTGTCAAAGGATATGTTTGAATGGTTCCGTGCTTCCTTGTATTCAACCACCATAGTGTAGAGACTTGGTGATGTAGAGATTGTTCAAGATGTGAGTAGATTGCAATCTCATGGAATTTGATTCAACCAAGTACCTACATGGGTTAGATAACATGCAAGATACAAATATATCCAAGACATAATCATCATAAGAGAAATATCAAGGATTAGTCATAAGCTCATGTCTTGCATGTATCCAATGGAGTTTCTACTCCAAGTTTGAAGCATCAATGATGTTCAATTCTCCTCTTAACCTGCAAAACACTTTCTCTCAAGAGGTTTAGTGAATATATCCGCTAATTGCTTTTCAGTGCGAACATGCTTAAGATTAATGTCACCCTTAGCAACATGATCTCGAATGAAATGATGACGGACTTCAATATGCTTAGTTCGAGAATGTTGTACAGGACTATGACCAATTTTGATAGCACTTTCATTGTCACAAAGCAATGGAACATGTTTCACATATATCCCATAATCTTTAAGAGTTTGGGTCATCCAAAGTAATTGAGCACAACATGAACCAGCGGCAATGTATTCCGCTTCGGCGGTGGATAAGGATACCGAGTTTTGTTTCTTGGAGGACCAAGACACAAGAGATCTACCAAGAAATTGACAAGTACCTGAAGTGGACTTTCTATCAACCTTGTCTCCGGCATAGTCTGAGTCGGAGTAGCCAACAAGATCGAAAGAGGCCCTCTTAGGATACCAAATGCCAAAATTTGGTGTATGGATTAAGTATCTCACTATCTTTTTCACGGCCTTAAGATGACATTCTTTAGGAGCAGATTGATATCGTGCACACATGCACACACTCAGCATGATATTGGGACGTGAAGCACATAGATATAACAATGAACCAATCATAGAGCGATAAACCTTTTGATCAACCGGTTCACCATCTTTGGTCAAGTCAAGATGTCCACTAGTAGGCATGGGTGTAGACATACCTTTGCATTCTTTCATATTGAACTTCTTGAATAAGTCCTTGGTGTACTTCGTTTGAGAAACAAAGGTACCTTCCGTAGTTTGCTTGATTTGCAAACCAAGAAAGAATTTGAGTTCACTCATCATAGACATCTCAAACTTCTATGACATTAGCTTCCCAAACTTTTCACTAAAATGAGGGTTAGTTGAACCAAATATAATATCATCAACATAGATTTGGCACACAAATAGTTCTCCTTTAACCCTTTTAGTAAAAAGAGTAGAATCAATTTTCCCAATTTCAAAGCCTTTTACAATAAGAAACTTGGTCAAGCATTTATACCATGCTCTAGGATCTTGTTTGAGACCATAAAGGGGTTTGTGAAGTTTGTAAACATGATTGGGTTTCTTAGGATTGACAAAGCCGGGAGGTTGTTTAACATAAACTTCCTCCTCTATTTCACCATTTAGAAATGCACTTTTAATGTCCATTTGGTACAAGGTGATATCATGATGATTAACATAGGCAAGTCAGATGCAAATGGACTCAAGTCTAGCAACGGGAGCGTAAGTCTCACCATAGCCCATACCTTCGACTTGTGTGTAGCCTTGGGCGACGAGACGTGATCTTTTGCAAACTACTTGTCCATCTTCATCTTGCTTGTTGCGAAACACCCATTTGGTACCGATGATGTTGTGGTTGTTATCGGGCTTCTCAACCAATGTCCAAACTTGGTTCCTCTCAAAGTTGTGTAGCTCTTCATGCATAGCATTTATCCAATCCGGATCTTCCAATGCTTCTTCGACCTTCATAGGTTCAATGCTAGAGATGAAAGAATAGTTTTCACAAAAGTTAGCTAAACAAGTTTTAGAGCGAGTGATTCTCCCGGTTTGGATATCATTGTAGATTTGCTCGACGGGATGGTCTTTAGCAATTCTTGCTCGAACTCGTGAAAGATTTTGCTTGTTTCTTGGTTGAACTTCTTCTTCATCTTGTTCTTCTTCTTGGCCTTCTTCATTGTTGGTGTTGTCGTTCTCTTGTCGTGGTGGAGAAGTAGGTTGTTGACGTTCATCTTGATGCACTTCCTCGTTTTCTTCATCTTGGTGTGTCCCACTTGTGGATGCTTCCGTATCAACTCTTGGTTCACCTTGTCGTGAAGTAGAGGCTTCCACTTGGACGGACGAGGTACTCTCCTTCACCTCCGTTGGATGGACCTTGCCAATAGACAAGTCTTGGATTTCTTCCGAAGGATCTTTGTCTCCTACATCAATTAGCAATTGCTCTACTTGCGAGCCGTTACATTCATCAAACTTCACATCTACTGTCTCTTCAACCTTTCGGGCGAAATTGTTGTAGACACGGTAAGTGTGAGAGTTTGAGCCATAACCTAGTAGGAAACCTTCATGAGACTTAGGAGCAAATTTAGAATGAGATGCTTATCAAGAATGTAGCACTTTGAGCCGAATACTCGAAAGTATCCAACTTGGGGTTTGTTACCGGTGAGGAGCTCGTATGCCTTCTTGCCGAGTAGCTTGTGAAGATACAAGCGATTTGTTGCATGACAAGCTGTCTCAACCGCTTCTGCCCAAAAGTGCTTCGGTGTCTTGTACTCATCAAGCATCGTTCTCGCCATTTCGATGAGTGTCCGATTCTTCCTCTCAACAACTCCATTTTGTTGAGGTGTGTACGTAGCCGAGAACTCGTGTGAAATCCCTTCTTCGTCAAGAAAGGTGTCCACATTTGCATTCTTGAACTCCGTTCCGTTGTCGCTGCGAACCTTCTTGGTCTTCACTTCAAATTGATTTTGGGCCTTCCTAGCGAAGTTTTTGAAGATCTTTTGGACCTGCGATTTATCATCGAGAAAGAACACCCACGTAAATATTGAAAAATCATCAACTATAACTAGACCAAAAGAATTTCCACCAAGACTCTTGTAAGAGTTGGGACCAAAAAGATCCATGTGAAGTAGCTCGAGTGGCCTCCTTGTGGTCATGATGTTCTTCACAGGATGCCTTCCTCCAACCTGTTTACCTGCCTGACAAGCGCTGCAAAGTCTATCCTTATCAAATATGACATCGTTAACTCCAAGGATATGATTTTCTTTAATAAGCTTGTCAAGGTTTCTCATGCCAACGTGACCTAATCGTCTATGCCATAACCAACCTTTTGAGGATTTAGCGATGAAGCAAGTTTTAGGTTGAGCCTTTTTAGTGAAATCAACAATGTATAGATCACCTCTACGCACACCGGTAAAGACCATTTTATGATTATCTCGATGAAACACTTGGCAATCTACTTCAGTAAATAGGACATTGAAACCGAAATCAGCAAGTCTAGATACTGAAAGTAAGTTGTATCCAAGAGATTCAACGAGCATGACATTTTGTATGGAGCTATCATGTGATATGGCCACCTTACCGAGGCCAACCACCTTACCCTTTGAGTTGTCACCGAAAGTGACATACTTTCGAGGACTATCATTTTCAGCAAGCTCACGAAACATGTCTTTATCTCCGGTCATGTGATCGGTACATCCACTATCAAGAACCCATTCCTTTCCTCCTAACACATATCCCCGAAGATTTGCCATAAGACCAAAGTGTCTCATTGCATCATCAAGATCGAAGTCACTATCATCGTCCTCATCATAGTATCCATGTTCAACATCGTCATGTGGTGGATCAAATCCTAGAGGGGGTAATTCGTTAGAGTGAGTTTGACAATGATCTTGCTTATTAATTTTTATAGCTTCGGAAATAATATCACTAATAATTCCAACATCTCCTTTGGCACGCATAAGGTTTGTAAGCTCAAATAGACGATCGCCAAACATAGGATCACTAGAATTCATCTTACTCAAGGCAATAGACTTATGGAGAATTTCATAAAGATTTTTCAAGGAATAATTTGGAAAGCGTTCCTCAAGAAATTTCCATATAGTGTAGGCACACTTAAGAGTAGGCAAACATCCAATCAAGTTTCTAGGCCATCCTCTAATGATAAGTTCGGCAGTTCTAAGATTCCTAATCATATCAATTGACTCATCAAGGGTAGGATGCATAGGGTCAACATGAGGTGCACAAGGGCTAGCAATGTACTTGTTCAAATGATATTGATTGAAAATTACAAGCATCTCATTTTTCCACTCATGAAAATACTCTCCATCAAGAATATGTCTAAGACTCCCCAAAGTAGACTCATCCATCTTCCTCCAATGGTGATTAAACCAAGGCAATGGAAACCAAAGCTCTGATACCACTTGTAGGACCTTGAGAAGAGGTGTCTAGAGGGGGGTGATTAGACACTAAGTACCAAAGTTGCAATTTTTAAGATCTTTAAGTTTAAGTGGAGTTTAGGCACAAGTTTAACATTCACAAAACATATCAAGCAAGCATGCAAAGAGTATATGAGCAGCGGAAAGTAAAGCATGCAACTTGCAAGAATGTAAAGGGAAGGGTTTTGGAGGATTCAAACGCAATTGGAGACACAGATGTTTTTGGCGTGGTTCCGACAAGTGGTGCTATCGTACATCCACGTTGATGGAGACTTCAACCCACGAAGGGTAACGGTTGCGCGAGTCCACGGAGGGCTCCACCCACGAAGGGTCCACGAAGAAGCAACCTTGTCTATCCCACCATGGCCGTCGTCCACGAAGGACTTGCCTCACTTGCGGTAGATCTTCACAAAGTAGGCGATCTCCTTGCCCTTACAAACTCCTTGGTTCAACTCCACAATCTTGTCGGAGGCTCCCAAGTGATACCTAGCCAATCTAGGAGACACCACTCTCCAAGAAGTAACAAATGGTGCGTTGATGATGAACTCCTTGCTCTTGTGCTTCAAATTATAGTCTCCCCAACACTCAACTCTCTCTCATAAGTTTTGGATCTGGTGGAAAGAAGATTTGAGTGGAAAGCAACTTGGGGAAGGCTAGAGATCAAGATTCATATGGTAGGAATGTAATATCTTGGCCTCAACACATTAGTAGGTAGTTCTCTCTCAAAAAATGTATGCTGGAAGTGTAGGTTTGTTCTGATGGCTCTCTCCATGAATGAAGATGAGGTGGAGGGGTATATATAGCCTCCACACAAAATCTAACTGTTACACACAATTTACCAAACTCGATGGGACCGAATCATCAAACTCGGTCAGACTGATTTAGCAAATCTAGTGACCATTAGGGTTTTCGGTGGGACCGAAATGCAACTTGGTAGGACCGATATGGTTAGGTTAGGGCATAACATAATCTTGGTGAGACCGATTACACAAACTCGGTGAGACCAATTTTGGTAATAAGCCTTCTAGACAGTTAGTCAGGCAAACTCGGTTGGACCGATTACACAAACTCGGTAGGACCGATTTTGGTAATGAGTTAACCAGGAAGTTTGCATTGTAATCTCGGTAGTACCGATTGCTCAAAATCGGTGAGACCGATTTTGGTAATGGACATACACAGAGAGATTACAATCCCATCTTGGTGAGACCGAGATCCCTATCGGTAAGACCGATTTGTCTAGTGTTTGTGGCAGTTGCTATGACATCTGGACTCGGTGGCGCCGGATAGAAAGAATCGGTATGGCCGAGTTTGACTTTAGGTTTATGTCATATGTGTGGAAGTGGGAAAGTAGTTGAGGGTTTTGGAGCATATCACTAAGCACTTTGGAGCAAGAGGCTCATTAAGCAACACCTCGTCCCTTCTTGATAGTATTGGCTTTTCCTATAGACTCAATGTGATCTTGGATCACTAAAATGTAAAATGAAGAGTCTTGAGCTTGAAGATTGAGCCAATCCTTTGTCCTTAGCATCTTGAAGGAGTTCCCACATCCTTTAGTCCATGCCACTCCATTGTTGAACTTATCTGAAACATACTAGATAAAAGTGTTAGTCCAACAAGAGATATGTTGACATTAATTACCAAAACCACCTAGGGAGCACTTGTGCTTTCAATTACCTGTTGTTCCTAAGGGTTATGTTATGGAAGAGGGAGCTGCTAGAGCTATCTTTGCTTGTAAAGGTAGATATGATCTTAAGAAATTATTAGCTAAATGGAAGCAGCAATGTCTTAATGCTAGAATGAAACCTGACCCTGCTTTTGCTACTTCACCTATCTGTGTTACTGATAAGGATTATGAATTCTCTGTTGATCCTGAGATTATTACTTTAGTTGAATCTGATCCTTTTTATGGCCTTGAATCTGAAACTGTTGTGGCACATCTTACCAAGTTAAATGATATGGCCACCCTGTTTACTAATGATGAGAATTCTCGCTATTATTATATCCTTAAGATATTTTCGTTCTCATTAAAGGGTGATGCTAAGACTTGGTTTAATTCTCTTGCTCCTGGTTGTGTCCGTAGTCCCCAGGATATGATTTATTACTTCTTTGCTAAATATTTCCCTGCTCACAAGAAACAAGTTGCCTTACGGGAAGTATACAATTTTGTGCAAATCAAACAAGAGAGTATTCCACAAGCTTGGGGGAGGCTTCTCCGATTAAGTAATGCTTTGCCTGATCATCCTCTTAAGAAAAATTAAATACTTGATATCTTTTATAATGGACTAACCGATGCTTCCAAGGACTACTTGGATAGTTGTGCTGGTTGTGTTTTCAGGGAAAGAACAGTCGACGAAGCTGAATTACTATTGAATAATATGTTGACTAATGAAAATAATTGGACTCTCCCTGAGCCAATTCCTGAGGCAATTTCTGAACCAATTGAGCCAACTCCTGAGCCTATTCCTAAACCCACTCCGAAGAAGAGAGGTGTTTTATTTCTCAGCCCTGAAGATATGCAAGAGGCAAAGAAATCAATGAAAGAAAAAGGTATTAAAGCTGAAGATGTTAAGAATTTACCACCTATTGAAGAAATAGATGGTCTTAATATACCACCTATTGAAGAACCACATTGTCTTGATAACCCGACACAGGTAGTAAAGGTAAATTCTCTCTATATATATGATAAAGTTGAAATTCCCTCTACTAAATTTCATAGTCCATGCTTAGATGAATTTGATGACTTTATGGCTAGACAAGAAAGTTTTAATGCTTATGTTGGTAGAGAATTAAAGAATAATGCTTTCGAGATAGGACGCTTGAGTGATTATATGGCTAGAGTTAAAGGTGAACTTAAACTCGTTTGCAAATATTCTTCTATGGTTGCTACTCAAGCCGAGCAAGTACTTAATGCTCAAAATGATTTGCTTGATGAATTAAATAATAAACCTGACTTTGCTGTTAGACTGGCTACTAGAACTGGTAGAATGACTCAGGAACCTTTGTATCCCGAAGGCCACCCTAAGATAATCGAGCAAGATTCTCAGAGAAATAATTTAGAGGCACCTAGTTCTTCTAAAAATAAGAAATCGAAAAACGATAAGACTTTGCAGGCTTCTAGTGAACCTGTTGTAGACACACCTGAGAATCCCAATGATATTTCTATTTCTGATGCTGAAACACAATCAGGTGATGAACATGAACCTAGTGATAATGTTAATGATAATGTTCATGTTGATGCTCAACCTACCAAAAATAATGAAGTAGAGATTGAACCTGCTGTTGATCTTGATAACCCACAATCAAAGAATCAATGTTATGATAAGAGAGCTTTTGTTGCTAGGAAGCACGGTAAAGAAAGAGAACCATGGGTTCAAAAACCCATGCCCTTTCCTCCTAAACCATCCAAGACAAAGGATGATGAGGATTTTGAGCGCTTTGCTGAAATGATTAGACCTATCTTCTTACGTATGCGCTTAACTGATATGCTGAAAGTAAACCCTTATGCTAAATATATGAAGGATATCATTACAAATAAAAGAAAGATACCGGAAGCTGAAATTTTCACCATGCTTGCTAATTACACTTTTAAGGGTGGAATACCAAAGAAACTTGGAGACCCCGGGGTACCAACTATACCATGCTCCATTAAAAGAAATTATGTTAGAACTACTTTATGTGATCTTGGAGCCGGTGTTAGTGTTATGCCTCTCTCTTTATATCGTAGACTTGAATTGAGTAAGTTGACACCTACTGAAATATCTTTGCAAATGGCTGATAAATCAACTGCTATACATGTCGGTATTTGTGAGGATGTGCCTGTTGTAGTTGCAAATGTCACTATTTTAACGGACTTTGTTATTCTTGATATTCCCGAGGATGATAGTATGTCGATTATCCTTGGTAGACCCTTTTTGAATACTGCAGGGGCTGTTATTGATTGCAACAAAGGCAATGTCACTTTTCATGTTAATGGTAATGTGCATACGGTACACTTTCCGAGGAAACAATCTCAAGTTCATAGCATCAATTCTATTGGAAAAGTTCCAACTATTATTATTGGAGGTTTTGAATTTCCACTCCCTACTTTCAAGAAAAAGTATGATATTCTTATTGTTGGGGATGTTCATATCCCCGTTGAGGTAACTTAGTGTTATTCGAAATTTCTCTGGTTCCGTGTTATTCGGAATGAGTTTGTAAGACTTCATCAACCTTGTTAGTGGATTCATTTTGATGATCACGAGATGGATGAAACTAGAAGGCACAACCTTCTGTACCCTCTTTTTACTTTCTATTATTTAGAACAAATAAAGCAAAAATAGTATTATCTGTCTGTTTTCTGAATTATCCGTGCAATAAAAAATATCCCGAAAATAGAAGTACTCCAAATGCCCTGCAAATTTAGTATGATTTTTATGGAATATTTGAGGATTTTAGGCACTGAAATCAATGCAGGAGGGGCAAGCACCAGGCCACGAGAGTGGAGGGCACGCCCACTGTCGGTGTCAAAACCGGCGGATCTCGGGTAGGGGGTCCCGATTTGTGCGTCTAAGGCTGATGGTAACAGGAGGCAAGGGACACGGTGTTTTACCCAGGTTCGGGCCCTCTCGATGGAGGTAAAACCCTACTTCCTTCTTGATTGATATTCATGATATGGGTATTACAAGAGTTGACCTACCACGAGATCGTAGAGGCTAAACCCTAGAAGCTAGCCTATGATGATTATGATTCTGTCTCTAAGGACTAAAACCCTCCGATTTATATAGACACCGGAGAGGGCTAGGGTTTACATGGAGTCGGTTACAAAGAAGGAAATATAATATCCGGATCGCCAAGCTTGTCTTCCACGCAACGGAGAGTCCCATCCGGACACGGGACGAAGTCTTGAGTCTTGTATCTTCACGGTCCAACAGTTCGGCCAAAGTATATAGTCCGGTTGTCCGGATACCCCCTAATCCAGGACTCCCTCAGTAGCCCCTGAACCAGGCTTCAATGACGATGAGTCCGATGCACAATTTTGTCTTCAACATTGCAAGGTGGGTTCCATCTCCGAATACTCCAAAGTACCTGTTGCAACAAACAGTGTCCGGCTTCCCATCAATGTTTCACTCCTCGGCTTCTGTGCTTCAATAATGACTGTCTCCACGTGTCGAGCGGATACGAGGAGTCGAGGCATTTTTGCATTTGCCACCCCCAGTCCGGCAGGCAAAACCGTCTATTTGAAGAGACGGGGATTCTTAGATCCAAACCTCACTCTCTTCCCTCGAGCAAGCATCCAACAGAGTGCTCCGAAGAAAACTGTTCCAACATGGCCGGTCGCCGCACCTCTTCTTCTTGTTCCCCTCTCTCCAAACCAGGCGATTGGGAAGAGTGTTCAGTTCCTCAAAGCCGCTTAATAGAGATGTAGACCCAAGGGTTTCTTCCACTAGCGTTCATGGTCCCCGTCCGAGCCGGACTAGCCACCTATAATGGCAGGGAGCAAGTAGAGAGATCTCCTAATCTATCCCGGGGGAGCGAATATGCCTCATCCCGCATCTGCTGAGAGGCGTCGGGTTTCCAATCCACCCATTTCTTCGCGGGCTCCTGGAGTTCTACAGGCTCCAGTTGCACAACTTCACCCCTTCCTCTGTGCTGCACATAGCAGGATACGTCGCCCTTTGTGAACTATTTCTGGGCTGCGAGGCTCACTTCGGGTTATGGAAGAAGTTGTTCTGCCTCGTCCCTCGCAACCAGGGGGAATCCATATGTCAAGTGGGCGGAGCCGAAGTATGGCGCATCGCCGAGACCGGATACCTATCCGATACTCCCAAGAAGGCACCGGAGAACTGGCCCTCGGAGTGGTTTTATGTCGATGACGTTTCCCTTCCGGATCCAGTCCGGACAGGTCTCCCTGAGTTCAGTAATGCTCCACCGAAGGCACGCCGAAGTTGGCGCCCTCGGGGCCCCCAAGAGGAGGCACTACTAGGAAAAGGCCTGCTAGTGGTGCACCAGTTTTGCCTACTAATGGCGCACTACTGGTGCGCCACTGGCACCATGCCACTAGTATTAAATACTAATGGCGCACCACTGGTGCGCCATTAGTATCTGGTATACTAATGGCGCACCAGGCAGTGCGCCATTAGTATAGCCCACGGTGCGCCATTACTACCAGATACTAATGGCGCACCACATAGAAGTGCGCCATTAGTAACAATTTTTTTTCAATTTTCTTTTAGAATTTTTTTTCAATTTTTTTCGTTTTTTTCTTAATCTCGGGTCACTATGGCTTAATCTCGGGTCACTATGGCTTAATCAAGTCAAATCGCACTAAATGGTCAAACTTCCCGAAAGGTCACCCATCCTCAAACTACTCCAGCTCGAGCATGCTTAACTTCACAGTTCTATCCAACCCCAGCACCACCCCACTTAATAGGCACTTATTGATATATCTATCATATCAATCCTATTATACCTTGTTGATGTCTAGGACTTTGTTCATGTTCATGACTATGATGAAATTTTGAAAAATATTTCAAACTTCCCGGTCATACTAGGTATCATTTTTTGAAAAAAATTCCAAAAAAAAATCGAAACCATTTTTTTGTTACTAGTGGCGCACCTAGCAAACGGTGCGCCACTAGTAAGTTTGAAATTTTTGAATTTTTTTGCCTCTAGATCTTGAAAGCCCCGTAACTTTTTTTCTGTTAGGTTTTTGAGGATTTTGAAAATGTTTAACGGGGTTTCCCCCGTAAAATTCGGATGTAACTTTTCGAGTAGATGATTTTTCATATAAAAAACTTTTTAATCCGATTTTGTATGCAAAAGTTATGCCCACTTTACAAATTCCAGAGAGATTTTGCAAATAAAGTCGAAATTCATATTTGTAAATTTTCGCGACAACTAGGCCACATATCACATCGGAAACTTATTTTCTTTTATTTTTTTGACATTTCCATCATTTCCTTT
>NC_041381.1:481414351-481448467 GCF_002162155.2 Triticum dicoccoides | reverse complement strand
GGGAGTGGTGCGCCATTACTAGTTCAATTAGTAATGGCGCACCACTCCCACGGTGCGCCATTACTAGTTTTGAAAAAAAATTGAAAAAAAATACTAGTGGCGCACCGTGGATGTGGTGTGCCATTACTAGTTTTAACTAGTAATGGCGCACTATCCCCTGGTGCGCCATTACTGTTTTTGAAAAAAAAATTGAACAAAAATTACTAGTGGTGCACCGTGGATGTGGTGCGCCATTACTAGTTTAACTAGTAATGGCGCACTATCCCCTGGTGCGCCATTACTAGTTTTGAAAAAGAAAAAAAAATGTTACTAATGGCACACCATGGATGTGGTACGCCATTAGTATTTGGACACTAATGGTGCACCAACACATGGTGCGCCATTAGTATATAGTAGTGGTGCACCACATGTCTGGTGCGCCATTAGTGTCCATATCATCTGTAGCCCTTTTCCTAGTAGTGAGGATACCAGGGAAATACACTTCCTGATGAGCAGGATAAAGTTACTAGCCAAATCAGGGCTGACAATAGTCGAGGTTATGGCAATATGCATGATGCGGAGAGTGCAGCCGCTTCAATATCGGGGGAAGCCCATGTGGCACTACAACGGGGAAGATGATGCCACCCGCTGTGGTCGTAAGGGTCCGGACTCCGCCACTGCTCTGGCGAGGATATTGTCTGATTTGTATAAAGGAGAAGATGAAGAAGAATTCCTTCACATTAAACCGCGGGATGGGTTTTCTATGTACAACCCTCCAAGTTGGGTAGGTCGTCACTCTTTCCCCCGCTTCACTCCTTCTGGCGTTCTTCGTCAAGATTATTTACCTCAATATTTTCGAGCAGGAACTGACGAGGGCCGTAAAGGAATCTGCAGCCCTCCCCGCAGCCAGAGGACCCCGGAAGGGCCTTCGATCCAGGACTGGAAGAAGATCCGGATATTACTATGGAGCTCGTCAACGGGATATTTTATCAGGCGAGCCGCGATGGCGCCTTAGTGGCTATTATCGTCGACTATCTCGGACTGCTACCTACATCGCGTGTAAGCCAAGCCAAAAAATCCTATCCTCCAAAGAGGACTCCTTTCTGATACCATGCCTTACACCTAAAGTGTCGTATTTTTGCAGAGACGACGGTCAGAGCGCGGCACCGAGCCCCTGTGGACTCGTCGGCAAAGGGCGTCTGGGTCGGGCAGGCTTAAGAGGAAGGCGGTTAGGGCCGAAACGCCGCTACAGAGGTATGGTAAAAACCTGCTTTGTGATTATTGTGTTTGAAATGTAACAGCGTCCTTTGTGTCCTGGCAGAAAGAGGAGTAGCCGGACTATATCCGGAGATCCTGCCAATCACGCCTCCACCAGCCGGATTCCAGAACCGGCTCTGAGAGAGGAGGCGGACGCAGGGCCGATGCCGCATTGTCCTTCGACAGAGGATGCGGATATGCTCTCCGCCACGAATTCCGAAGTAGAGAGCGCCATGAATCACCGACGCCGATGGGCCGTACTTCGCAACAACATCTTTTTCGAAGAGGCATTTAATGCTTTCAATTCGGGAGACACATACATCCGAGCTGCTCAAGGCGGGCTTGCCCGAGTGACGAACCAGTATGCCAAAGATATACGGGTAAGAAAATTTGATAAGCATGTATAGCAGTAGCCCCTGAGACTTGAAACGGTTCGAACAACTGTTTTAAGGATCAATTTATGCACAGGTCCTTGTAGATAAGAATGCCCAATTGTCTCGAGAGCTGGAGGAGTGCAAGACCCAGCTGAGGGCCACGGTTGCCAAGTTAGAGGAATCCTAGAAGCCCTCATCTGGTAACATTTGTCTCAATTGTACGGAGATGTACCAGTTAGTAAGTGGCTTGTATGATAAGTCTAATAGAAAATTCTGTAGACAATCCTAGGGTGAATCCGGAGGTCGTAAGAGATAACGAGTCGCATCTCCAAAGGCAGCTAAAAGCTGGCGAGCGTGTTCTTATGCAAGTTAGGCAGGAGAAGAACAATCTTCAAGATGCCAATGTCCGGATGGACGTCGAATTAAAAGATGTTCGTGCTCAGCTGGCGGACTCCGTGAAGGAGAACAAAAGGCTTCGTCGCGACATTTATGTTAAGTGCCTAGACGAACTGTAGTACATCTCGGCGAGGAAGCATATTGAAAGAATTTTTATTTGGAGGTATGTTGACGGGACGCCCTGAAGAGGAGATGCCCGCGTCTACAGGCGATTTTCTGCAGGACCTCTCACAGCTACACGAGCGAGCTCGGCAGGTGATGCAGGGCATTGCTTAGGCCTTGTGGCCATCAAGCTTCCTGCCGAAGGGCATGGGGGAGCTTGTGGATATGCTCCAAGGAGCACGGCGGCGCTTCCGATTGTGGAAGATGTCAGCCTGCCGACAAGGTGCAAGAGAAGCCTGGGCTATGGAAGACGCGCTACACCAAGCTTGACCCGAACCATATGGTCGAAGTCAGACCGGCGGGGCCAGATGGGCATGAAATTCCCGTGAGTCTGGTGTATGACCAGGTAGCGTTAGCCGCAAAGTATTCCCAACAGGATTGTAAGCTAGATAGCTTGTTGGATGGTATAGAGGAGGAATATAGTCAGTCCAAGTGACTATGTAATTCAATGGGCATAAGTAGTCCCTAGCCGGATTAAAATCATTTGTCATGGCGGACCTTTTCGCTTCAGCCCTCGGATCCGACAGTCCGGGGTGTATCCGAATACCCGCTCAGTTATACAGAACCGGGGTATGCATGGAAACCAGGCGTAGGGGTCATAAGTTCTTGAACAGACAAGTACCCAACTAGTTATGTTATATTACATGGATAGTAAGAAACATCTTCCAGGGAGAATAGTTCCGTTAGGGGTTCCTTTCCCTGGGTACGCATGCAACGATGTACATGTCCGGACTGCGAACAGGGACGCAGGATAAAAAAACTACCAAGGATTCATATTGTAATAAACGAAAAACATATTTTGTTCACCGACCGAATATTCCCTTAAGAATGCTAGCTTTCGGCTTCACCCAGTCTGAGGTACACATCCGGCTGAACTGGCAGTAACAATCGCAGAGGTACTCCCCTTATGCCCTAGCCGAATTAACGGGAACATAGGGCATAAACCAAAGATCCAGGCAACCCAGCATGGCCACATCTTAAGTCATATCGATGCATATAATGGTGAAAAAAGGGGCACATATGGAAAAAGAATGCATATGTGATAGTCAAGAAACCATGAAAGCAATTATATTTAGCTTCCGTATAGGAAGCCCCCAGGTATAGCTTACACACATAGTGCGGCCGGAGTGATCCGAGCGTCCGCACTGTATTGAGTACTTTGTGTGAAGAAGGAAAAAGGTCGAGAAAGGAAAAAGGAGGGAACATATTTAAAAAGCAGGGGGTAAGGAGACGAACACTGAGTTTGGCACTAGGCGTAGAATCTCCGAAGTCTGGCCGCGTTCCATGGGTTTGGCTCGAGTCTGTTATCGGATGCATTACATAGGCGGTACGCTCCTCCGGTGAGAACTTTATAGATAACGAAGGGACCCTCCCACTTAGGTTTGAGCTTGTCCTTCTCCGGTAGGCGTAGAACGAGTTTGCCAATATTATAAGTTTTGGCCCGCACTTCTCTGCTTTGGTACCGTCGAGCCTGTTGCTGATAGAATGCGGAACAGGCTTTTGCAACGTCGCGCTCCTCCTCCAGGGCATCTAAGTTATCTTGCCGATCCAACTCAACTTCCTTCTCTTTGTACATGCGCACGCGAGGCGAATCATGTATTATGTCGCAGGGTAGTACTGCTTCTGCGCCGTACACCATAAAAATGGTGTATATATCCGGTGGTGCGATTCGGCATGGTCCGCAGCCCCCAGAGTACGGAGTCGAGCTCCTCGACCCAGTGCGTGTCCGATTCTGTCAAGGATCGCACTAGTCTGGGTTTGATGCCGCTCATGATGAGACCGTTTGCACGTTCTACCTGGCCATTTATTTGGGATGGTAGACGGAGGCGTAATCGAGTTTAATGCCCATGTTGCCGCACCAAGTTTTTACTTCATCGGATGTGAAGTTTGAGCCATTGTCAGTGATGATGCTGTGGGGGACGCCGAATCGGTGTACAACCCCAGATATGAAGTCTATCACTAGTCCGGATTTGGCCGTTTTGACTGGTTTGGCTTCTATCCATTTGGTGAACTTGTCTACCATGACCAATAAGTATTTTTTCTTGTGGCTCCCCCCCTTAAGGGGTCCGACCATATGCAGCCCCCAGACCGAGAAGGGCCAAGTGATGGGGATTGTTTGGAGAGCGGTAGGGGGCATGTGGCTCTGATTGGCAAAGAGCTGGCAACCGACGTAGTGTTGGACAAGGTCCTATGCGTCTGCTCGGGCTGTGGGCCAATAAAAGCCTGTGCAGAAGGCCTTGCTGACAAGTGCCTGAGCCGCAGCGTGGTGTCCGCCGAGTCCTGCATGGATTTCAGCCAAGAGCTGCCGCCCTTCCTCTTCGAAGATGCACCTTTGGAGCACTCCTGTCGCACTTTTCTTATAGAGTTCCCCTTCATGGTCTTTGTAAGCTTTAGAACACCGCACGATGCAACATGCTTCATTTTGCCTATTTAGGTACGCCAAGAAAGGCTCAGTCCACAAGGCGATTACAGCCATGATTTCATGGGCCGAAGGTGTTATTTCGGTGGTGGAGCCTCCAATTATGTCTGATGGTTCGGAATCTGGGGTGTATTCAGATCCGTGCTAGTGTTGCTAGACTCCCCTTCCCTTACCACGAATGGGTTGAACAACCTTTCCAGGAATATGTTAGGTGGGACAGGGTCGCGTTTAGCACCGATGCTGGCGAGGATATCCGCCGCTTGATTATTTTCTCGAGCCACATGCTGGAATTCGAGCCCCTCGAACCGAGCTGACATTTTGAGGACGGCATTACGGTAGGCCGCCATGCTCGGATCTTTGGCATCAAAGTCTCCGTTTATTTGTGATATTGCGAGGTTTGAATCCCTGCGCACCTCTAGGCGTTGAATGCCCATAGAGACTACCATCCGAAGACTGTGCAACAGATCCTCGTATTCGGTTGCATTGTTGGAGTCTGTGTATAATATATGGAGTACGTATTGGACCGTGTCTCCAGTGGGAGACGTTAGGACTACACCTGCTCCCAATACGGCCAGCATTTTAGAGCCGTCGAAGTGCATGATCCAGTTAGAGTACGCGCTGTACTCTTTAAGGAGTTCGACTTCTGTCCATTTGGCGACAAAGTCATCCAGTACTTGCGACTTGATGGCCCACCATGGCTTGTATGTTATGTCGAACGGAAGGAGATCAATGGCCCATTTAGCAATCCGGCCCATAGTGTCGCGGTTATTTATTATGTCGTTGAATGGTACTTCGAAGGCCATGTCGAACACTCTTGAAAGTAGTGGCATAGCTTCCGGGATGCCATGAAGACCGCGTATGCTATCTTTTGATAGTGTGGGTATCGAGATTTGCATGGGGTGAGTACTGTGGATACGTAATATACCGGCTTCTGGAGCGGGAATTTGTATCCATCAGCCCCTCGTTCGACGACGAGAACTGCGATTACAACTTGATGTGTTGCAGCTATGTACAATAGCATAGGTTCGCCAGTATTTGGCGCTGTTAGGACTAGATTACTGGCCAGTAAGGTCTTTATTTCATCCAGTCCGGCCACGGCCGCATCCGTCCACACGAAGTGTTCGGTGCCCCGAAGAAGGCGGTAAAGAGGTAATGCCTTTTCTCCTAACCGGGAGATAAAGCGGCTTAAGGCAACCACGCATCTAGCTAGTTTCTGGATATGCTTGAGGTCTGTTGGTATAGTCAATTGCGACAGAGCTCAGATTCTTGCTGGATTCGCTTCAATTCCTCTATTGGAAACAATGAAGCCGAGAAGTTTCCCAGAGGGGACACCGAAAACACATTTTTCCGGGTTAAGCTTAATGTCGTATGTTCGGAGGTTATCGAACGTAAGCCTCAAGTCGTCTATTAGGGTTTAGACGTGTCTTGTTTTTATGACCACGTCGTCCACATATGCGTCCACTGTTTTGCCGATTTTCTTTTCCAGGCATGTTTGAATCATGCATTGATAGGTTGCGCCGGCATTTTTAAGCCCGAAAGGCATAGTGTTGAAGCAGAAAGGACCATATGGCGTTATGAAAGCCGTTGCAGCTTGGTCGGACTCTGCCATTTTATTTGATGGTATCCAGAGTATGCGTCGAGAAAGCACAGTGAGTCGTGTCTTGCGGTGGCATCGATGATTTGGTCGATGCGAGGGAGGGGGAAGGGATCCTTGGGGCAAGCCTTGTTGAGGTCTTTGAAGTCGATGCATAGACGCCGGATTTGTTCTTCTTTGGTACCATTACCAGATTTGCCAGCCAATCCGGATGCTTGATATCTCTGATGAATCCGGCCTCGAGTAGCTTGGCTAGCTCTCCCCCATGGCTTGCCGCTTGGGCTTTGAGAAGCGCCTAAGAGTCTGTTTGACAGGCTTGTATCCTTTCAGTATATTGAGGCTCTGTTCGGCCAGTCTGCATGGGATGCCTGGCATGTCCGAAGGGTGCCAGGCGAAGATGTCCCAATTCTCGCGCAGGAATTATCGTAGTGCGGCATCAATTGTGGGGCTCAACTGTGTCCCGATGGAAGCTGTCTTCGTGGGGTCCATTGGGTGGACCTGGAATTTGACTATCTCGTCTGTGGGTTTGAATGAGGTGGACTTGGGTCGCTTGTCGAGTATCACGTCCTCTCTGTCCATGGTGGCACGCATCATTGTTAGTTCTTCGGCTGCTAGAGCTTCTGATAATGCTTCCAGGGCTAGTGCGGCGGTTTTATTTTCGGTGCAAAGTGCGATGTCCGGATCACTGGCTAGAGTGATGATTCCATTGGGTCTGGGCATCTTAAGCTTCATGTACCCGTAGTGGGGTATAGCTTGAAAGCTTGTGAACACGTCCCGCCCTAAAAGGGCGTGGTATCCGCTGCTGAAAGGAGCCACTTGGAATGTGATTTCTTTGGACCTATAATTCTTCGGAGTGCCGAATACCACATCTTGTGTGATTTTTCTCACACACCGTGCTTCCCGACTAGGGATGATTCCCCTAAAGGTTGTGCCGCTTTGCTCAATGCGGCTTTTATCAATTTCCATCTTGTTGAGTGTTTCTTCGTAGATCAAGTTTAATCCGATTCTGCCGTCCATGAGTACTTTAGTGAGCCGAAAGTCATCCACGATTGGTCTAAGGACCAAAGCGGCTGGTGCCCAGACTATCTGGAATTGAGGTTCATCACTGGCACTAAAAGTTATAGCAGTGTTGTTCGACGAATTTATTTTTGCCACATGGCAGATTTCAGCGGAGCTTCCACGAGCTCGCTTGCGCCTATTGTTTGAGGCAAAAGTCTCGAAGACTGTTAGTACCGTATTGTTTTCTTTGGCGGGATGTTGTTATGCTTTATGGCTTACAAGAAGATCCTCGCCACTTTTTGCTACCTATCGGAGTATCCAACATGCTCTAAGGCTATATGTTGGTGTAGTGTCCGGCGTGTTGTGGAGTTTACATGGCCCATTGAGCCATTCTTCCAACACGGTTCCATGCCCTGGGGTGGGCTTTGGTTTTTTGGGGATTGGATCAGCTGACTTACGAGAGTTCGCACGTTTAGCTCGAACAAAGGTTTTAGTGAGAGCCGGACTATCCCAAAATTTTGTTTGGGTTTTCCAGGCGCTTTACATCGCACAGTACTTCTGTACTATGGTTGCCAAGTCAGCAAAGTGTACAATGTCACGGCGACTTATAGCATTAAGGATTCCTTTGTTCATGCAGTTTTTGCAGAAAAGTGAGACTGCGTCCTCCTCACGAAAGTCCTTGGCCTTGTTTAGCACAAGGAGGAATCTGGCCCAGTAGCGATGTACTGTCTCTTGGGGCTCTTGTCTGATATGGGAGAGATGGCTTATGTCCGGGTGGGTGGGTGTAGCTGAATCTGGATTCTCATCCGATCTAACGCCATGGGACAGGGGAGCTTCCGGGCTTGACAGCTCGGGATCCGGGGTGCTGCCCAATTTTTCCGGCCCAATACCCGATTCTAAGTCCGGGGTCTGGGTCATGTCTTCCCTTGAGCGGGTGTCCGGCTTAGGTAGCTCGGTGATCCGGACATAATTCGTCCTCAAAATAGAGGGATAATCCGTATGTGGCTCCTCCACTACCACTATCTCGTGGGTGACCGGCGGGGATTTAATATCCTTTTGGTCAGGTTTAAGCCCAATCCGGTCATAGTTTGTGGGGACTCCCAAAGCAGCTATGCGATCCAAGAGCTCATTAAGAGAGGAGAGCTCCATTGGATTCATCTGTATGGCGAGTTCCGAATTGACGTGGAGGCTATTCGTGATGACCCGAGAGGTCATCATTAGCGCGACAGCCAATTGAGCGGCCATGATGAAGCCACCTAGTCGGAGAGTTTGGCCTACAGCCAATGCTCCCCCGGAGGTGATGTTGTCCTTGACAACGAAACGGGCCATCAAGCCTTGCAGCGACGAGACAGAGGAACTCTCAATGAAAGCACCAATATCGGTGTCAAAACTGGCGGATCTCGGGTAGGGGGTCCCGATCTGTGCATCTAAGGCTGATGGTAACAGGAGGCAAGGACACGATGTTTTACCCAGGTTCGGGCCCTCTTGATGGAGGTAAAACCCTACTTCCTACTTGATTGATATTGATGATATGGGTATTACAAGAGTTGATCTACCACGAGATCATAGAGGCTAAACCCTAGAAGCTAGCCTATGATGATTATGATTCTGTCTCTAAGGACTAAAACCCTTCGGTTTATATAGACACCGAAGAGGGCTAGGGTTTACATGGAGTCGGTTACAAAGAAGGAAATATAATATCAGGATCGCCAAGCTTGTCTTCCACGCAAAGGAGAGTCCCATCCGGACACGGGACAAAGTCTTTAGTCTTGTATCTTCAAGGTCCAACAGTCCGGCCAAAGTATATTGTCCGCCTATCCGGATACCCCCTAATCCAGGACTCCCTCACCCACACCCCCTGGGCACGCCCCCTGTCTCGTGGGCCCATGGTGGACCCCCTCCACTTATACCAGCACCCACACACTCCATCTTCTTCCCAAAAAATCCCCATCCAGCTCAAGCACGAGTTCTAGCTCATTTTGCTGCGATTTTCGATCTCCTTGCTCAAATCTCCATTCACAAAACTCCTTTGGGAGATTGTTTCTTGGTATGTGACTCCTCCATTGGTCCAATTAGTTTTTTGTTCTAGTGCTTTATTCATTGCAAATTTTTGCTGCATAGGTGACCATGTTCTTGAGCTTGCATGTTAAATTTATGAGGTCCCAAGTAATTTTAATGCATGATATAGGCTCTAGGTGCTTTTAGGAGTAGTTTCTACCAATCTTGTTTAGTTTCATTCACTTTTATTTTGAAGTTACTAAAATTTCAGAAATTTTTCAGAAAAAGAATTATGTCTAGGAGAATGTACCAAGGTGGTTCCTCGGTAAAGAAAGGGCCCAGGATTGCTATACGTGAGCAAGACGTTGAACTACCGAGGGACGCAGATGTACGAGCTTGTGAGTGGCCATCCGACGATTTTATGGTCGAAGCAGGCTTTAAGGACGAATTCGACGCGTATGTGCGTAATGCCGATCTGGAGGACTTCTTACAAGATAAGTGTCCTCAGTACTATCAATTGACTGATTCATTTGTGCTAAGGTTTAAATATAAATGTACACGTAATTCTCCGAGTGTCTTATTTAATATTTATGATACATCTTATCCATGGACTTAGAGGATTTTACAACTGTTTGCAAACTTCCACGGTGGGGCAATATTAATGATCCCCACAAATCTGAATTTAGAGATTTTCTTGCTAGTATTACTGTGGGAGAATCTAGGGATATTGCACAAGCTACCATAGGGAGCATTCATTTTCCTGCTATACATTATTTTGCTCTCTTCATTGGTAGATGCATTAATGGTAAAGACGAAGCATGTCATATGTGTGTCCCCGATCTTAGTGTCCTCAAGAGTGTCGTGTTAGGTAATAAAGATTATAACTTGGGGGCAATAGTTGCATGTAGGTTGCATAATAATGGTAGAGCTGGAGATTTATTTGGAGGAATTTATGTGACCTGTGTGGCAAATTATCTTGGTATAGCCCCATGAGAGGGGGATATGATGTTACCTCCTGCTTATTTAGATTATGACGCTATGGTCCAACATCATTTTCTTAAGAGGAATGAACAATTGCTCCAGTATCGACTAATCTTTGACAGACGTAGCGCTGTCCATGTTACTCTTCCTGCTCCTCTCCTTTTTGATTACCAGGCGAAGGGAAGATATGTTGTTACCAGGGAGGAAGCAGCTGAACATGAGGGGGAGCGGAGGTGGCTCACTAGCATGCCACAGCTCAGGAGGCATTTGTTGCTGCATCTCAGTATTTCCCCAGTTACAACTACGGATATCAGCCAGGCTACCCTTGGCATTAGACCAACTTAAGCCAAAAGCCTAAGCTTGGGGGAGTATGTATTTCTCACCGACTTTACATTCATGTTCACACCCTATTCTAGTCGTCGGTGCTCATACTCTTCCATTGTATTATCCATGCTAGTTTAAATTTCTTTTTCTAGTTTTCTTCTTGTGTGTTTGATAAACCTTAAGAAAAACAAAAAAATTAGTTAGTTTAATTTCCATGCTTGTAGTATAAATTAAAATGAAAACCCAAAAAGATTTATCGTTCTTCTTCTTACTTGTTGGGAGCTTTCCTGTGTAAATAGTTTTCTTTTCTTTTCTTTCTTTGGGGGTCAAGAGTAGAAGACCATACTGAAAATGTTTAGTGGCTCTCATATGCATGATTGTTTATTTAACTTAGAGCCCGTATTACCTTGTCTTCTCTCTTGAGTTGAATGCTTGCAGATTCCAGCTTAGTCCAATGCACGTGCACTATTATTATTATACACATCATTCGGTCATGCAAGTGAAAGGCAATAATGATGACATATGATGGACTGATTGAGATGAGAAAAGCTGGTATGAAATCGACCTCTCTTGCTTTTGTAAATACGATGAGTTCATCGTTCTTGATTCGGCTTATTATGAAGTAAACATATTTGCAATGACATTTAGAGATTATAGTTGCTTGTGCCATGCTTGATTAGCCATGAGTTATAATGGTTTACCTTGCGTGCCAACATGCTATTAGAATGATTATGATGTGGTATGATGGGATGGTATCCTCCTTTGAATGAATTGAGTGACTCGACTTGGCACATGTTCACGCATGTAGTTGAAACAAATAAACATAGCCTTCATGATATTTATGTTCATGGTAGATTATATCCTACTCATGCTTGTACTCGGTGTGAATTAATTTTAATGCATGTTTATGACTATTGTCGCTCTCCCAGTTGGTCGCTTCCCAGTCTTTTGCTAGCCTTCACCTGTACTAAGAGGGAATACTGCTTGTGCATCCAATCTTCTTAAACCCCAAAGTTATTCCAATGAGTCCAACAAACCTTCCTATATGCGGTGTTTACCTGCCGTTCCAAGTAAATTTGTATGTGCCAAACTCCAAACCTTCAAATGAAATTTTGTTTTGCATGCTTGAGCAGCTCATGTTTCAACTAGGGCTGCCTATATCTTCCATGCTAGGTGGGTTGTTCTCAAGAGGAGTGGACTTCGCTCCTCATTCATGAGAAAGGGCCGGTAACCGGGATGCCCAGTCCCATGATCCAAAAAGATCGAAGCAAATCAAAATAACTAAACAAAACTCCCCCAGGGCTGTTGTTAGTTGGAGGCACTCGTTGTTTCGAGCAAGCCATGGATTGATGCTTGTTAGTGGTGGGGGAGTATAAAATTTTACCATTCTGTTTGGGAACTGCCTATAATGCATGTAGTATGGAAGATACAGCCATCTCATAGTTGTTGCGTTGACAGTGAAAGTGTGCCGCTCAAAATGTTATTCAATCTCTATTTTAAAATCGAGCTCTGGCACCTCTACAAATCCCTGCTTCCCTTTGCGAAGGGCTTATCTATTTACTTTTATGTTGAGTCATCATCCCTCTTATTAAAAAGCACCCGCTGCAGAGCACACTGTCATTTGCATTAATTATTATTGGTTTATATTGGGTATGACTTGACTGGATCTCTTTTCCCATGAATTACAATGGCTAGTCAGTCCTTGATCTTTAAAGGTGCTCTGCATTTATGTTTTGCGATCTCAGAAAGGGCTAGCGAGATACCATTTTGCTATATCATATTATGATTGTTTTGAGAAAGTGTTGTCATCCGAGTTTTATTATTATGGCTCGCTAGCTCATTATGCCATTGATATGAGTAATTGTGAGACTGAGGTGTTATTGTGAGTATGGTTAGTTCATAATACTTCTTGAAACTTAAAAGCTGGCTTTACATATTTACAACAACAAGAGCAAATAGAGTTTGTAAAAGTTTTTCTTTATCACTTTCAGTTTATCAACTGAATTGCTTGAGGACAAGCAAAGGTTTAAGCTTGGGGGAGTTGATACGTCTCCAACGTATCTACTTTTCCAAACACTTTTGCCCTTGTTTTGGACTCTAACTTGTATGATTTGAATGAAACTAACCCGGACTGACGTTGTTTTCAGCAGAACTGCCATGATATTGTTTTATGTGTAGAAAACAAAAGTTCACGGAATGACCTGAAAATCCACAGACGCACGTTTTGGAAAATATAAAAAATACTGGCGAAAGAATCAAGACCAGTGGGGCCACACCCTATCCACGAGGGTGGGGGCGCGCCCACCCCCCTGGGCGCGCCCCCTGTCTCGTGGGCCCCCTGAGGATCCACCGACCTCAACTCCAACTCCATATGTTCCGTTTCGCGGAGAAAAAAATTAGAGAGAAAGTTTCATCATGTTTTATGATACGGAGCCGCCGCCAAGCCCTAATGTCTCTCTGGAGGGTTGATCTGGAGTCCGTTCGGGGCTCCGGAGAGGGGGATTCGTCGCTGTCGGCATCATCAACCATCCTCCATCACCAATTTCATGATGCTCACCATCGTGCGTGAGTAATTCCATCGTAGGCTTGCTGGACAGTGATGGGTTGGATGATATTTACCATGTAATCAAGTTAGTTTTGTTAGGGTTTGATCCCTAGTATCCACTATGTTCTGAGATTGATGTTTCTATGACTTTGCTATGCTTAATGTTTGTCACTACGGCCCGAGTGCCATGATTTCAGATCTGAACCTATTATGTTTTCATGAATATATGTGTGTTCTTGATCCTATCTTGCAACTCTATAGTCACCTATTATGTGTTATGATCCGACAACCCCGAAGTGACAATAATCGGGATACTTCTCGGTGATGATCGTAGTTTGAGGAGTTCATGTATTCACCAAGTGCTAATGCTTTGTTCCGGTTCTCTATTAAGAGGAGGCCTTAATATCCCTTAGTTTCCGCTAGGACCCCTCTGCCACGGGAGGATAGGACAAAATATGTCATGCAAGTTCTTTTCCATAAGCACGTATGACCATATACGGAATACATGCCTACATTACATTGATGAACTGGAGCTAGTTCTGTGTCACCCTATGTTATAGCTATTACATGAGGAATCGCATCCGACATAATTATCCATCATTGATCCAATGCCTACAAGCTTTTCACATCTTGTGCTTCGCTTATTTACTTCTCCGTTGCTATTGTTACAATCACTACAAAACCCAAAAATATTACTTTTGCTTCTGTTACCTTTATTATCATACTACTTTGCTACTAAATACTTTGTTGCAGATACTAAGTTATCTAGGTGTGGTTTAATTGACAACTCAACTGCTAATACTCAATAATATTCTTTGGCTCCCCTTGTGCCGAATCAATAAATTTGTGTTGAATACTTTGTTCAATTTACTCGGACGAGCGGTTTTTCACTTCGGCTATAAATACCCCTCCCCTTTCTCTGAGCTCATTTACTCCGCTCGATCTCTCTTCCTCACCAGAGCTCTCCAACGTAGCACCGCCGCTACATTCCATCATCGCCGGTGAGGAAGAGCTTCGCTGCCTCAACCTCGTCGTCATTGTACTCGCATCGTCCGCACAAATCTTCACTTCCACCGCCACCGTAGTTGTCTTCCTCCGCCAAGTTAGGGTGTGGAAGATCTGAACAGATGAAATTCCACAGTTCACCTCTCAGTTCATCGTGTTCTTCGTCAAGGGTAAATAAAATTCACTTTTACTGCCCTTGTTGATTCTGATGATTTCCACAAAATCTTCAAAAGGTGTTTATTCTTCAACTTTCATATCTGTAAACACCAAATGTTGCTTCTGTTCTTGATTTGTTTCCCTAAGATGTCTTTTCTTCAAGATTCCTCGATTGTGTGGATATTCAATCTATACAACTCTAGAACCTAAGATAAGAACTCTTAGTGAAATTCTTCAAGACTCCTCTGGTCAAATTCCTCAAACTTGATCCCTTTTAAAAACAAAATTCTAAGAACGCATATGACCTCTCCAAATTCTTCGCACTTATACTCTATTCGCGCGTACACATGTCTGCTGTTGAATCACTAGGTTCTCATCAACTTAACTCATTTGCAGCATTCCTCGAAGAAAAACTGCATACCTCTTCAGAGACCTCTATTGTTCAGAATCCTCAGTGAAGAAAATGGCTGATGGTAAGCGTCCTCTGAAGGGAGGAAAGAGGCCTGAGACAAACAATGCCTTCGAAATCCCTGAAGAAATATATGAAGAATACTATACTCCTGATGAAGCCAAGCATGACAAGGAGAACAAAAATCAGCGCAAGGTGCGCATTCGGCGGATCGAACGCAGATGGGCAAGAGAATGGAGGGAATATCGTTATGTCACTCCCAAGTACATGAAGAAATTCGTTGTCAATCCTCCATGCCCAAGACCTCCGTTCGCTCCAGGCCAAGAAGCTGACCCCACTAGCATCAGAAGAGGTGAGGAATTTCCCAAGGAGTGGGAAAAGCACCAAAGAAAGTTGGCCAAAGTAGCAAAAGAAGAAGTGAAGAAATTCAATGAAGATTCTATTGTTTCTGCTGCTGAGGCCTCTGATAGCAAGCTCAAGAAGGCTATGCTGAAGAAATCAGCTGTGAAACCACCTTCTTCAGCTGCAATTCCCTCACAGCCAAGCTCATCAAAGCCCTCACAACCATCTGCTCAAGCAACATCGTCAAGTGCAGCTCCTGCTCCTGCAAAATCCTCAACTGCACCTGCAAAGTCCACAACACCTATGCTTGCCACGTGCCAACGGACTGCTGGCATCTCAATTGCTTCAGGAGCCTGAGCTAGTTCCTCAGCTCGGCCTCAGTCCTCAATAGCTCCAATATTGCTAAAGAAAAAGGCTGCTGCTGGACGCGGCAGAAGGCCAAGTCCTCACAAGAAGCAGGCCGCCTTTGAAATTCCATCAAGTGGTGATGAAGCTGATGATGATGAACTTGCTGAGATCATCAAAGACTGCCAACACCGGGCTGCTAGTGCCAAAGGCAGTGCTGTGCCACTTTTGCTGGATCCAAAGAAGATCCTCGACTTCATAGATCTATGGCACAAAGATTCCAACACACCACTGCCAGAACTGAATCTCTCGCCTGCAGAAAGTCACATGTTGACCGCCTTTATCACTGAAGAAAAATGGAAATTTCATAAGGCCGGGCAAGTGAAGAAATCTCAGTACAAGAAGGAGCGATTTCTGAAGAAGAATGTTGTCAACATGTATTCTGAAGAACTTGTCACTCTTCACACTGAGATCAAAGCTCTTAGTGATGAACTTGACACATACCGTTCAGATTGGCTAGGCGCCAAGGTCAAATTCGTCAGACTGGCAAAAGGCTTCAAGACCAATGTTGCTGCTGAAGCGCAACAAGAAATTCCTCAAGGTGAAGCATCTACTCAGCCCACTGAAGAACATGCCAGCACAGCTAATAAAAATTAGCCTGTTGATGATACTGAGAGTGCTAGGGCTGCAAAATAAATTCCAGCTCCTGATGAAACTGCCAGGGCAACCATCAATGTTGCGCCTGAAGATCAACCCAGGCCAGCTGAAGAATCTGCTGCTATGCCTGAAGAAACTAAACCTGCTAGGGCAACTGCATCAGTTGTGCCTGAAGAAGTTGTGCCTCTTTCATCTGCTCCTCCTGTAGAGTCATCACAGATGAAAAGCATCAACCTTCCTTCTACATCAGAAGTGAAGAAGACAAACGCTGCAGAAAGGGCAGCTGTGAAGAAAAGGAAAGCATCTGCTACCTTAGAGTCTTCTCTCCAAAGAAAGTGAAGACTTTGACAAGCTCATTCGCCAATCCGATTGATGTTATTCCTCTGTCAAGCATGCCAACAAAGGAGATTGTTCCCTTTGGTGAGGAATATGTCATCCCTGATGACATTGATGAAGAGAATCCCTCTGCTGCTACGGCAGAGTAGTTGGATGAAGAAATTGAAGTGGATGCGATCCCTTCACCTCAACAGGTATCATCGCTCGTGCCTCAGTTCACTACTGAAGAGGCTGGCGTTGAAGAAATTAGCACTGAAGATGAGTATGTGGACATTGGGTCTACAACTCCTGTTTTGAACGATGATTATTGGGAAAGACATCATCCCGACTCTCCTCTAACCACTCATCTGCAACAAATTCCTCAGTCCCCTACTCAAACTGAAGAAATTCATATGGGCTCTGATGAACGTCAAGCTTCACTTCTCTTTATTCTAGAAGAAGTTCCAACCACTAGCGCTGAAGAGATGGAGACCAAGACTGCTTCTGATAAAGTTTCTCCTCAAATTCCTTAGCCTGTGGCTCCCGAGGCTGTGCGACAAGAGGCTGTGAAGACTTCCATTGCAAATCTTCAGCCCAAGCCATAGAATCCTCACACCAAGATGCATAAGTTCAAGGCTGATGATTTCTTTGCTCAGCATCATTTCTTCTCTGCCTACAATCCATACGACTCTTCTCGACTTCGTTGCAAGCGTTTTTGGACTGCCACTCAGATGAATTTCTATTCCTCATTGTTGTTTGATAAGGACAAAGTTTTTGACCATGAGCAACTTCCTCATGTGGATATGTGTCTCTTCCATGCTTCACCCCAGTCCTTAGTGTTCTTCATGACACTAGGCTACTCAACTTCTACACTGACATCTGTGATTGGAATGAAGAACTCATTCTTCAATTCTTCACCATGTTGCACATCACTGGAAATGTTGAAGATGTCAATTGATGGGTGCTGTATTGGATGACTGAAAATACTCACTACAAAGCTTCGACCTCTGAATTACTTCATGCCATCCCAGTCAGTCCTCCCACTGAAGGCGCTCTGAAACTTTGTGAGGAATCTGAATTGTCAAATCATCTGATGCAAGTACTGATGAAGCCTTTGAAGGCTGGCCAAGCTCCAAGGACCACATTCCTCGTGAAGGAATTGTTGTATGTGCCAAGGACAATGTATCACATTTTGGCCAAAACCCTCAGTCCAATCAAGGGCCACAACTCTGATGAAGAAGTTGTTGGCATCATGAAGAATCTGCTTTTCAACATCATGCATGGTATTCCTATCAACTACCACGATTTCTTCATGAGGACTTTGGCCAATGCTGCTCTGTCACCTTTTGAGTTGAAGCCTTATGCTCCCTGGATCAAGAAATTCATCAGATTAAGGTCTTCAATTCATTACAAGGCTGACTTTCAGAATCATCTCAACTATTTGCCCCCAATTGAAGTCCTCAAATAGACTATTTCCTCAGCTGATGAGAAGGGCAAGGCTGCGGTCATTGATGAAGGCACTCATCCTCTGGATGGTCAATTTCACAAGGCTGCATCCTACTCAACCAATGATGACTCTGCCACACATGCCTCTGCCGCAAATGCTTTAAAGCAAAATCCTCAAGCCACTGCTCTGCGTGTGATGACTGATCGTGAGCTGCTCCCCAGTCTTCATCAGAAAGTGGATAGAAATCACAAGTGGGTCAAGCATCAGTTTGGTGCAATTCTTCAGAACATGACTGTTACTCAAAACACAGTGAGGAAGAATCACCATTATCTGCATCAAGTCTTCGACTGCACCTGGGCTATTCTTTCACATCTATACACTAATGATGAACTCAAGGGGATGGACTTCCAATAGGACTTTGACTGGTCTCAGCCACCATCAAAGAAATTCAACAAGGTCAAAGTTCCTCAGCTGGTTGCAAGTTCATATTCTTCATCGCATGAGATAGACGAAGCTGAAGATTTGGACGACACCGTGGCAAGCCCTACATCAATGGACGACCCCAACAACATTGGTGCTCCTCCATCGACATCATGATGATATTCTTCAGGGGCATTAGTCCTCATCTTTCGTCCCTTTTCGTCATTTGATGACAAATGGGGAGAAATTTGAGTTAGTCTTCAAGCGGGTCTATTATATGGGCGTTTTTTTGGTTAAGTTACAACTCTTGTTCTTCTGAAGTGTTTGCTTGCCGAGTTTTAACTTAAGTCCTATGGTGGTCTGATACTTTTGACTGCTTTCTACATGCTTAATTCCTCAAGTACTTTAATGCACGCATGCTGAATTAACTCAGACACCATATTTCATCATGCATTTCAAATTCTTCATATTATATATCGAATGCGTGTATGAATTACAAGATATAGGGGGGTATCTCCATGATATTACTCTACAATGTGCATATGCTATCCAAAGCAAAGTCCTCAAATATGCACATCTTCAGGGGGAGTTCTTCTGTATCTTGCAATCAAATTCCTCAATATTAGCATTTACGGTTCATATGTTTATCCCCGTTGAAAACTTAACCTATTTGTCATCAATCGCTAAAAGGGGGAGATTGTAAGTGCATCTAGTGCCCCTTAGTGATTTAGGTGTATTGCAGACTTATAGGTTAAGGGACTAATATGTTTATGAGTGTACACAGTCTCTATAAGTCCATGAGGAGTTTGATATTTACGATGAAAGTTGACCCCTAAAAATGTATGTCTTCGGCTGAAGACTTTGGTTCTCCTGAAGATTTTGAAAGTGAAGAAATTGGTGTGACCTTGAATACTTGGATATTCATGCGAGGATTATGAAGTGTGAAGCGTAGTTTCATTTTCTCTTTCTTAAATCACACCATACTGTTAAAAGGGGTCGAGATATTACTAAACAAAGTGATTTCAAAGTGATGCTCATCTCAAAATCCTACACCTATGTAACACCCCGAGATTCATGCCACAGTAATCTCCCACTAATCATGCCATGTCATCATGTTTACCTTGCCTAGTTGCCACTTGTTCAAAACATCAGGTCCAAAATTCAAAATTTCTCAAACATGAATACAAAAATGTTCATCATGTGCCAAATATTCCACAACTAATATTGGTGGTGAACCAACATTTTTGCAAAGGGTTTGAGTGGCCTAAACTACTTAAAGCAGTGGCTAAAACAATAGTTTAAATGCCTTTTTACTTTATAAAAATTTCAAACTTCTTCAAAAGCCTCACAGCCTTTTTGTGGCAGTGCTAACTATTTCAATGTAATTATGTGGCCAAGTCCCACATTTTACAAAATCCATTTGGCAGCCCAAATATTACCATGCTTTTTCTGTAAAAAGAAAAGAGCAGAGGTAAAAGAAAAAGAATCCCCCCTGACCCCCCTGTGCCTTTGTCATCTGGGCGGCCCAACCCAGCAGCCCACCTCCCCCAGTCGCCTCCCTCCTCTTTGTTCACCCGACCCAGCGACCGTGCTCGCTGGTCGCCACCGAACCCTGTCATCGTCCCCGTCGGGAAGGGATAAGGGCGACGTCCCCTCGACCCCTCGGGCTCCCCGCACCCACTCACTCTCCCTGGACGCCCCCTCTCCCCTCTCTCCCTCTGGCCTCGCCCCCTTCTCCAGATCCACCTCGCCCCGACGAACTGTCGCCGCCGCGTTGCTGCGCCACCGCGTCCACCAGGCCCTCCTCGCCGCCCGATGTGCCCACGAGCCCCGCAGCCGTCTGCTGCTTCGTCTGCACCAACAACCTCAAGGCGAGAGCCACCCCAGCGCCGGATCCGTCTTCCTCCTGGACCGCCGTCGCGCCGCTTTCGACTCCGGCCACCGCCACTGCGCTCCTGTTACTTGTCGGGCCTTCGTGCGCCCACCCAATGAGCTCCTCCCCCTCTCCCTTCTCTCACGTAGGCCGCCTCCCTCTCTAGCTCGCTCGCCGCAACCGCCGTAGCTCACCGTCGCCCTGCTCCATCACCGTCGTGGCCACCGCTGCCGTGGCCCCCGTCCGAGCCCTCCATCGTGCTCCTGGTGTTCCCAGGAGCCCGGCCAGCCCTTCCTCTCGCCCTCTCGTGGCCCCTAGCCCATTCCCGACGTGACTCCGAACGCCTCCGCCGCCCGTGCTCGCCGCCGATGGTTATTCTGGCCGTCCCCGGGCGAGGCACCACCACCACCCGACACGGCGTCGTGTGCGCGTTTGAACGGTGCCAACCGCACGTGAAACGGCCGCCCCTAGCGCATTTCCTACGAGGCCCGAGCGGCTCCGCCGCGTTCTAGCATCGCCGGCGGTCAAACGCCGGCCGCCGCCGACGTGGCTGGGCGGGCCCGACCCTGGCTCACTGCTAGTGGGCCTTAGGGGCCCCGTTGACTGGGTTGACCCAGTCAACACGCTGACATGGCGGTACAGTGCCACTGACGAACCGGCCCCACCGCTTAAATAATAAATAAAATGGTTTTCATAATTAAAAGTAATTAGTTTAGCTAATCAGCCACTAACTTGTGGGGCCCATCAGCTAATTAAACTTAGTTTAGTTTAAAATAAGCTCTGTTAAGTAACAGAGGCTGATAGGTGGGTCCCCCGTGTCAGTTTTGACCAGTCAACCGGACTGTTGACTGCTGACGTCACTCCTACGTCATGCTGACATTATATTCCTTTTCTGTTAGTATAAATAATTCCAGAATATGTTTAAAGCTTAGAAAATTCATATAAAATAATCTATAACTCGGATGAAAATGTTTTCTATATGGAAGTTGCTCAGAAAAATCCAACAAATCCAAATATGCGGTCCGTTTACCTGTCAGAAGCCTCTAACTATCTGAACATGGAACATTCCCCCTCATGTCATCTGTTTGACACACGCCCGGAACCGGGAATACATTCCCGGTTTAATTCCCCCTTCACCTATATCATGTAGCCATACGTTAGGTCACACCCGGCACAACATATTGCCACGTTATGCTTTGTGATGCTATGTTTGCTTTATATTTACTGTTTCTTCCCCCTCTTCTCTCCGGTAGACCCCAAGACCGATGCCGATGCCCCTGTGATCGACTACGTCGACGACAACCCTCCTTGCCAGAGCAACCAGGCAAGCCCCCCCTTTGATCATCCCGATATCGCCCATTCCATTCTGTCATGCTTGCATTAGATTTTGCTACTGTTATTGTTTGCACCTATTCTGATGCATAGCCTGCTTTTGTATCTGCTGTTGTACCTTACCTGCTTATCCTAAACTGCTTAGTATAGGTTGGTTAGTGATCCATCAGTGACCCCACCTTGTCCTTGTTGCCCCTGCTTCATCATTGAAGACCCGATCAACGGGATCGAAGACCAGGACCTGACACCTCACGTCACATCACGCCCCTTCGTTGCTCGACTCTGCAGTGTTACTATTGAGTGCCGAGGGTGAGACCTCTACAACACTTCTGATGTTAACCTGTAGTGTAGCTATTCGGTCGTGGTCATCGAGGGTGATTTCCTCCTTAACCACTTCCGATACGGCTCTGTCGTGCAACCCCTCAAGTGTGAACCTCGAGGGTGGATCCTCTTACGTTCACCTTGATGATTACATCGAGTGGAATTCACCGGGGGTGATTCCTCGGGTTTTCCCCTTAATGTTTGGACACACGGATACTTGGACTTTACCACTGTTACTTGGAAAGACGGGTCGACCCTGAGGGGTACCCGCGTGAGCTTAATTGCGAGTGATGTGGAGTCGGGTTGACCTGGAGGGTGCCCGCGAGATAATTACGAGGCGTGGTCGGGAATTCCTAGCCCTTGCCGCAAGTCCTCGAGACGGGGCAACGGGGTCACATCTTTCGTGAGTCTCTGCTTGTTACCGCGCGTTCCTAATCCACTACGATTTGGATATTTGATCCGAGGGGCCTCTGGCCTGATAGCACTAACCATCACGTGGGCATAGTATGGGTGTTCTGCGTCGTATACATCAGCCGAAGCTTAATAGACGTCAGCGACTGAGTGGCGCGCGCCGGGTTGGACTACGTAAGCGCCTGCCTTGTTGAAGGAGGTAGCTAGGTCTGCTCACCGGCCGCGTACGCAACGTGCAGGAGTTTCCGGGGAGATGGCCCATGACCCCTGGGGGCATAGGTTTAGTCCGGTGTGCTGGCCTCTCTATTAAGTCTAGGTCGGGTTGCGGCGTATTGTTTGGCCGAGGCCGGGCATGACCCTGGAAAGTGTGTCCGGCCGGAGTTAAGCGAGCGTGGTGGGTAAGTTGGTGCACCCCTGCAGGGAAGAACTAATCTATGCATAGCCTGTCCTACGGTAACGGACACTTGGAGTTGTATCCCGATCGATACAACTAGAATTGGATACTTGTGATGAGAATTGGATGGTGATGAGTAATGGATTGTGATGGTAACTGGATAGTATGGCTCTGGGATTTCTTTCTCGCAGGGAGTCGAGAAAGGATCTCTGGCCGATGTTGATAACACTACTACTACTTTACTTTATGCTACTCTACTCCTTCCGGTTGCTGCAAGATGGTGGTTTCCAGAAGATGCTAGTCTTCGATAGGACTAGGCCTTCTCTCTATTCTGGCATTTCTGCAGCCCAGTCCACATATACAGCCTTCCTTTGATAATGTTGCATATGTAGTGTAGATCCTTGCTTGCGAGTACTTTGGATGAGTACTCACGGTTGCTTTGCTCCCCCTTTTTCCCCCTTTCTTCTTCTTTCCGGCTGATGCAACCAGATGACGGAGCCCAGGAGCCAGATGCCACCGCCGATGCTTACTACTACGTGGAGGCCGCCGATGACCAGGAGTAGTTAGGAGGCTCCCAGGCAGGAGGCCTTGCCTTTTCGATCGATGTTGCTTTTGTGCTAGCCTTCTTAAGGCAAACTTGTCTAACTCATGTCTGTACTCAGATGTTGTTGCTTCCGCTGACTCTTGTGTATTCGAGCTTATGTATTCGAGCCCTCGAGGCCCCTGGCTTGTAATATAAAGCTTGTATTATTTTAATTTGTGTCTAGAGTTGTGTTGTGATATCTTCCCATGAGTCCTTGATCTTGATCATACACATTTGCGTGTATGATTAGTGTACGATTGAATCGAGGGCGTTACAACCTGCCCAATCCTTTCGAGTGAAGCCATTGGAAATCTCATATCAGTTCAGTCAATTTCTTCAGTGACAGAGACGAAGATCTTTTGGTCTCTGAGGAATTTGTTCTGACTGAGGAGATAGGAATTTGCTAGTGCAGATTGCCTACATGGTGAGGAACATGATAGCCCCGAGGATTGTGAACCTTAAATATTCGACCATTGTTGTGCTATGCGCCAGCTATCCCAAAATATCTACACACCTAACGATCACATCATTGAAGGGCATTTATGTCTTATCATGTCGGGCTGCTCCCTAGGCTATAAATAGCCGCCCCTACAACCAGACGTACAACTGTCACAACAGTTGGAACTGGTCTACCAAATCATTGTCTTCACACCAAGCAACTGGTTCTATTTCCTCAACCCTTTCATTTCCTCATTCATGTGTTGATGAACCTGATCATTATTGTTTGAAGACTTTGACTGAAGACTTTCTCTATTTCCTCAATCCTATTTCTTCAGTCACTTAGTCTTCAACCTGCTTATCCTATTTTCACACTACTTGTACTATGTGCTTGTCTTTCATTTCATCATGATGACTATGCTTTTGCTCTGTTGTGCTTATACCTGAGTACTTATTCCACTGCTAGTGTGTCGTTGCTTAGGAATTTCTTCACCTAGAAATTCCTCAGTGATGAATTTGTAAAAATTGCCTATTCACCCCCTCTAGTCGATATAATGCACTTTCACCTAGGTCTTCGTGAGCAAGCGAGTTGGATGCACACCCACTTAGTTTCTTTTTGAGATTTCATATACTTATAGCTTTAGTGCATTCGTTGCATGGCAATCCCTACTCACTCACATTGATATCTATTGATGGGCATCTCCATAGCCCATTGATACACCTAGTTGATGTGAGGCTATCTCCTTCTTTTGTCTTCTCCACAACCATCATATTCTATTCCACCTATAAGTGCTATATCCATGGCTCATGCTCATGTATTGCGTGAAAGTTGAAAAAGTTGGAGAACAATAAAGTATGAAACAACTGCTTGGCTAATTCCGGGGTTGTGCATGATTGAAATATTTTTATGTGGTGAAGATGGAGCATAGCCAGACCATATGAATTTATAGGGATAACTTTCTTTGGCCATGTTATTTTGAGAAGACATGATTGCTTTTTAGTATGCTTGAAGTATTATTGTTTTATGTCAATATTAAACTTTTATTTTGAATCTTATGGATCTGAATATTCATGACACAATAAAGAATATTACATGGATAAATATGTTAGGTAGCATTCCACATCAAAAATTCTTTTTTTATCATTTTGAAGGAAATATGCCCTAAGGCAATAATAAAGTTGTTATTTATATTTCCTTATATCATGATAATTGTTTATTATTCATGCTAGAATTGTATTAACCGGAAACTCAGTACATATGTGAATACATAGACAAAACAAAGTGTCCCTAGTATGCGTCCACTTGACTAGCTCGTTAATCAAAGATGGTTGTGTTTCCTGACCGTAGACATGTGATGTCATTTGATGAACGGGATCACATCATTAGAGAATGATGTGATGGACAAGACCAATCCGTTAGCTTAGCATAATGATCGATAAGTTTTATTGCTATTGCTTTCTTCATGACTTATACATGTTCCTCTGGATATGAGATTATGCAACTCCCGAATACCGGAAGAACACCTTGTGTGCTATCAAACGTCACAACGTAACTGGGTGATTATAAAGATGCTCTACAGGTGTCTCTAAAGGTGTTTGTTGGGTTGGCATAGATCAGTATTAGGATTTGTCACTCCGTGTATCGGAGAGGTATCTTTGGGCCCTCTCGATAAAGCTCATCACTATAAGCCTTGCAAGCAATGTGACTAATGAGTTAGTTGCAGGATGAAGCATTACGGACTGAGTAAAGAGACTTGCCGGTAACGAGATTGAACTAGGTATGAAGATACCGATGATCGAATCTCAGGCAAGTAACATACCGATGACAACGTATGTTGTTGTGCGATTTGACCGATAAAGATCTTCGTAGAATATGTAGGATCCAATATGAGCATCCAGGTTCCGCTATTTGTTATTGATCAAAGATGTGTCTCGATCATGTCTGCATAGTTCTCGAACCCATAGGGCCCGCACGCTTAACGTTCGATGATGATTTGTATTATGAGTTATGTGTTTTGGTGACCAAAGTTTGTTCAGAGTCCCGGATGAGAACACGGACATGACGAGTAGTCTCAAAATGGTCGAGAGGCAAAGATTGATATATTGGAAGGTGGTATTCGGACACCGGAAGGGGTTCGGAGTGTATCGGGTACAAACCGTAGTACCAGAAGGGTTACCGGAACCCCCCGGTGGAAGATATGGGCCATATTGGCCATGGGAGGGAGGCTAACCAGCCCACCAGGGGCTGGTGCACCCCCCACTAGGGAGGAGGCCAAATTGGACTAGGGAAAGGGGTCGCCACCCCCTTTCCTTCTCCTACTCCCTCTCCTTCCCCCTTTCCACCTCCGTAAGAAGGAAAAAAAGAGGGGGGGGGGGGCGAATCCTACTAGGATTGGAGTCCTAGTAGGACTCCCCCCTCCCTTGGCGTGCCCCTGGTGGTCAGCCTCCTCCTCCCTCCTTTATATACGGGGGAAGGGGGCACCCCAAAGGCACAATATTGTCTTATTCATGTGCGGTGCCCCCTCCACTGTTTACTCCTCCGATAGTATCATCTAGTGCTTAGGCGAAGCCCTGCGCGGATCACATCATCAACACCATCACCACGCCGTCGTGCTGACGAAACTCTCCCTCGACCCTCTGTTGGATCAAGAGTTTGGGGGACGTCATCGAGCTAAACGTGTGCTGAACTCGGAGGTGCCTTATGTTTGGTACTTGGATCAGTTGGATCGTGAAGATGTTCGACTACATCAACCGCGTTAACTAACGCTTCTGCTTTCGGTCTACGAGGGTACATGGACACACTCTCCCCCTCTTGTTGCTATGCATCTCCTAAATAGATCTTGCATGATCGTAGGATTTTTTTTGAATTTGCAAGCTACGTTCCCAATAGTGGCATCCGAGCCAGGTCTATGCATAGATGATATGCACAAGTAGAACACAAAGAGTTGTGGGTGATTATAGTCATACTGCTTACCACGAACGTCTTACTTTGATTCGGCGGTATTGTTGGATGAAGCGTCCCGGACCGACATTACATGACCGCGTTCATGAGACCAGTTCTACCGACGTGCTTTGCACATAGGTGGCTGGCGGGTGTCTGTTTCTCCAACTTTAGTTGAATCGAGTTTGACTATGGTCGCTCTTTGTTGAAGGTTAAAACAACACACTTGACGAAAAATCATTGTGGTTTGATGCGTAGGTAAGAATGGTTCTTGCTAAAAGCCCGCAGCAGCCACGTAAAACTTGCAACAACAAAGTAGAGGACGTCTAACTTGTTTTTGCAGGGCTTGTTGTGATGTGATATGGTCAAGACATGATGTGATATAAATTGTTGTATGAGGAGATCATGTTTTGTAACAGAGTTATCGGCAACTGGCAGGAGCCATATGGTTGTCGCTTTATTGTATGAAATGCAATCGCCATGTAATTGCTTTACTTTATCACTAAGCGGTAGCGATGGTCGTAGAAGCAATAGTTGGCGAGATGAAAATGATGCTATGATGGAGATCAAGGTGTCAAGCCGGTGACAATGGAGATCATGACGGTGCTTTGGAGATGGAGGTCAAAGGAACAAGATGATGATGGCCATATCATGTCACATATTTTGATTGCATGTGATGTTTATCCTTTATCCATCTTATTTTGCTTTGTACGGTTGTAGCATTATAAGATGATCCCTCACTAAATTTCAAGGTATAAGTGTTCTTCCTAAGTATGCACCATTGCTACAGTTCGTCATGCGAGACACCACGTGATGCTCGGGTGTGATAAGCTCTACGTTCACATACAACGGGTGCGAGCCAGTTTTGCGCATGCAGAATACTCGGGTTAAACTTGATGAGCCAAGCATATGCAGATATGTCCTCGGGACACTGAGACCAAAAGGTCGAACGTGAATCATATAGTAGATATGATCAACATAGTGATGTTCACCATTGAAAACTACTCCATCTCATGTGATGATTGGACATGGTTTAGTTGATATGGATCATGTGATCATTTAGATGACTAGAGGGATGTCTATCTAAGTGGGAGTACTTTAGTAATATGATTAACTGAACTTTAATTTATCATGAACTTAGTCCTGATAGTATTTGCAAATTATGTTGTAGATCAATAGCTCGTGTCATGGCTTCCCTATGTTTTTTGATATGTTCCTAGAGAAAACTAAGTTGAAAGATGATATTAGCAATGATGCGGACTGGGTCCGCGATCTGAGGTTTATCCTCGTTGCTGCACAGAAGAATTATGTCCTTGATGCACCGCTAGGTGACAGACCTATTGCAGGAGCAGATGCAGACATTATGAATGTTTGGCTAGCTCAATATGATGACTGCTTGATAGTTTAGTGCACCATGCTTTACGACTTAGAACCAGGACTTCAAAAATGTTTTGGAACGCCATGGAGCATATGAGATGTTCCAAGCTGAAATTGGTTCAGACTCATGCCCGTGTCAAGAGGTATGAGACCTCTAACAAGTACTTCACCTAAAAGGATGAAGGAGAATAGCTCAGCTAGTGAGTATGTTCTCAGAATGTCTGGGTACTACAATCGCTTGAATCAAGTGGGAGTTAATCTTCCAGATAAGATAGTGACTGACAGAGTTCTCTAGTCACCATCACCAAGTTACTGGGACTTCGTGATGAACTATAATATGCAAGGGATGACAAAAGTGATCCGCGAGCTCTTCGTGATGCTGAAATCATCAAAGGTAGAAATCAAGAAAAAAGCATCAAGTGTTGATGATAAAACAAGATCACTAGTTTCAAGAAAAGGGCAAAGGGAAAGAAAGGGAACGTCAAGAATAATGGCGAGCAAGTTGTCATTCCCATGAAGAAGCCCAAAGTTGGACCTAAGCTTGAAACTAAGTGCTTCTACTGCAAAGGAAATGGTCACTAGAAGCGGAGTTACCCCAGATATTTGGTGGATAAGAAGCATAGCAAAGCGAACAAAGGTATATGTGATATACATGTTATTGATGTGTACCTTACTAGTGCTCGTATTAACCCCTGGGTATTTTATACTTGTTCACTTGCTAAGATTAGTAACTCGAAACAGGAGTTGCAGAATAAATAGAGACTACTTGAGAGTAAAGTGATGATGTATGTTGGAAGTGGTTCCAAGATTGGTATGATCATCATTGCACACCCCGTATACTTTCGGGATAAGATTTGAACCTAAATAAATGTTATTTGGTGTTTGCGTTAAAGCATGAATATGATTAGATCATGTTTATTGCAATATGGTTATTCATTTAAGACAGAGAATAATTGTTATTCTATTTACATGAATAAAACCTTCTATGGTCATACACCCAATGTTGATGGTTTATTGAATATCGATCATAGCGATACACACATTCATATATTGATGCCAAAAGATGCAAAGTTGATAATGATAGTGCAACATACTTGTGGCACTGCCGTTTAGGTCATATTGGTGTAAAGCGCATGAAGAAACTCCATGCTGATGGGCTTTTGGAATCACTTGATTATGAATCATTTGATACTTGCGAAAACCATGCCTTATGGGCAAGATGACTAAAACTCCATTCTCTAGAACAATGAAACGAGCTAATGACTTATTGGAAATAATACATACCGATGTATGCGGTCCGATGAGTGTTGAGGCTCGTGGCAGGTATCATTATTTTCTGACCTTCACAAATGATTTGAGCAGATATGGGTATATCTACTTAATAAAACACAAGTCTGGAACATTTGAAAAGTTCAAAGAATTTCAGAGTGAAGTGGAGAATCCTTGTAACAAGAAAATAAAGTTTCTATGATCTGATCATGGAGGTGAATATTTGAGTTATGAGTTTGTCCTTCATTAAAACAATGTGGAATAGTTTCACAGCTCACGCCTCCTAGAAGACCACAGTGTAATGGTGTGTCCAAACATTGTAACCATACTTTATTAGATATGGTGCGACATATGATGTCTCTTACCGATTTACCCCTATCGTTTTGGGATTATGCATTAGAGACAGCTGCATTCACGTTAAACAGGGCACCGTCAAAATCCGTTGAAACGACACCATATGAACTATGGTTTGGCAACAAACCTAAGTTGTCGTTTCTTAAAGTTTGGGGTTGCGATGCTTATGTGAAAAAGCTTCAACCTGATAAGCTCGAGCCCAAATCGGAGAAATGTGTCTTCATAGGATACCCAAAAGAAACTGTTGGGTACACCTGCTATCATAGATCCGAAGGCAAGATGTCGGGTGGTAGGTGCGACATATGCCAACGGGTGGCTAATCATAGTGGGAGCCAATAAGACGTCGCCGGTGCCTGGAAATGGGATGAGGCAAAGACATGCACGCCGGTGAATCTTACCCAGCTTCCGGGCTCTCCGTGGAGATAACACCCCTACTGCTGCTCTGCGGGGTGGCCGCATGATCACTAGATGAATAAGTTACTACAAGCTGCTCCTAGAGCTGTTCGGTGAGAGCAAGAAGAAGGGCAGGGCTAGCTCCTCTCTTCCCTCTATGTGGTGGCTAAAAACATCAGATTCCAACCCTTTGCATGGGTGCCCCGGGGGGTTTATATAGGCCTACCCCCCGGGGGTACAATGGTAATCCGACTAGGTGTGGGCCCTAGCTATCAGTGTCCTCGCCCGCCGGCTTCTTCGTCGGCCGCTGGGGCCCGCCGACTTGGTGGGTCCCGCCGGTTGCTGGCTCCCTGGTCGACAAGCTAGCCCCACCGTTGAGGGCTTTGTCGGGGGCTGGTTACTGTTGCCTCAATCCTGATGACGAGGGCTTTGTCGTGGTAGGCGTGGCTACAGTGCCGCCGCCTTGGCGGCGATCACTGTAGCCTCACCTCGTCTTGTCTCCTTAATGGGGCGCTTTGTCACGCCCAATATGCGACCCTATCCAAAAGGAACTCGAAGATCCCACCAAGGATAGATCCGCATATTGAAACGCTTTTACAAGGTGGATATCATTACATCAACATTACATAATAGATAGGGATACATACAAGAGGCACACAATGCCACATGAATACAACATCATCATACATTAGAGCACCACCCGACTACGGATGAAACACAAACAGAAGCTCAAACGACATCCACCCTACTAGCCCAGGCTGCCGACCTGGAACCTATCCCCTGATCGAAGAAGAAGCAGAAGAAGAACTCCAAAACAAGCAAACATCGCTCTCGTGTCAAGATCATCGCAACCTGTACCTACAACTGTTGTTGTAGTAATTTGTGAGCCATGAGGACTCAGCAATCCCATTACCATGGGTATCAAGACTAGCAAAGCTTAATGGGAAAGGAAGGGGTAAAGTGGTGAGGTTGCAGCAGCTACTAAGCAATGTATGGTGGCTAACATACGCAAATAAGAGCGAGAAGAGAAGCAAACGAAACGGTCGTGAAGCTAGTAATGATCAAGAGGTGATCCTGAACTCCTACTTACGTCAAACATAACCTAGAAACCGTGTTCACTTCCCGGACTCCGCCAAAAAGAGACCATCACGGCTACACACGCGGTTGATACGTTTTAATTCGGATCTGGTGTCAAGTTATCTACAACCGGACATTAACAAATTCCCATCTGCCACATAACCGCGGGCACGACTTTCAAAAGATAATACCCTGCAGGGGTGTCCCAACTAAGCCCATGATAAGCTCTCGCGATCAACGAAGGATATACCTTCTCCCAGGAAGACCCGATCAGTCTCGGATTCCTGGTTTACAACACATTTCGACAATGGTAAAACAAGACCAGCAAAGCCGCCCGATGCGCCGACAATCCCGATAGGAGCTGCACATATCTCGTTCTCAGGGCAACACCGGATAGGTCAGCCTACGAGTAAAACCAACCCTTGAGTTTCCCCGAGGTGGCCCCGCAGTCTGCACGGTTCGGACCAACACTTAGACAAGCACTGGCCCGGGGGGGCTAAAATAAAGATGACCCTTGGGTTAATTACTCGCAAGGGAAATATAGGTGGTGGTGAGGCAAATGGTAAAAGCAAGGTTGGGCCTTGCTGGAGGAGTTTTATTCAAAGCGAACTGTCAAGGGGGTCCCATAGATCACCCAACCGCGTAAGGAACGCAAAATCCGGGAACATAACACCGGTATGACGGAAACTAGGGCGGCAAGAGTGGAACAAAACACCAGGCATAAGGCCGAGCCTTCCACCCTTTACCAAATATATAGATGCATTAATAATATAAGAGATATTGTGATATCCCAACATAATTCTGTCCACCATGGAGCAATCTTCAACTTCACCTGCAACTAACAACGCTATAAGAGGGGCTGAGCAAAGCGGTAACATAGCCAATCAATGGTTTGCTAGGAAGGGTGTCAAAGGTTAGAGGTTCATGGCAATTTGGGAGGCTTGAAGAGCAAATGATAGGTAACGCAACATAGCGATAGAACGAAGCAACTAGCATACCAATGATAGTAGTGAGATCCAGGGTAGCGGTCATCTTGCCTGAAATCCCGCTAGGAAGAAGAATGAGTCCATGAAGAAGATGAAGCCACGAAGACGAACCAAGCGTAGACGAGTGAATCCTCACGATCGCAACGAAATGGGACCTATCGAGAAGAAGCACACAACATAGTAAACACACCACACATAGACAAGACATGATGCACAACAAGCATGATGCATGACAAAGCTACAAGAAGCTACTCATGGCAAGAGACGATGCAAACAAGAGCAACACATCAAAGCAAGTTTAAATGAGGCCGGAATCAACATAAAACTAATCCGGTAAGTCCTCATATGCAAATTTCGAAATTGGTCCAGATCTGAATAAACCTTATGTTCAAGTTGTTAAACAGCAAGTTAAGATGCACCAAGATGATCTACACGAGATTCTAGTCAAGTTACATATAAAGTTCATTAGATTTGGAGCTACGGCTTAGAAGAGATGAGCAAAACAAGTTAAACATGGCATTGATGCAAAATGCATACAAATATCAAGCAAACACCTCAAAACAAGGATGCAACATGATAATATGAAACTACATGCAAAATCAAGCAAGTTTCATATAGAGCACACTCAAAATGGAGCAACGGTGCAATACATACACTCTATACAAGACATAATGACAATCTATCCATAACAGCAACTAGGCATATTGCAAGCATCAAAACAACATTCCACAGCACTTCAATATGAAAACAAAAGGCATGGGCATGAAGTACAGGTAAAGGATAACAAAACATGAACACTGAGCTATCTCCAGAAATCACTAGAACAAGCTCAAACACACATGGCAAGATTGCAAATAGTAACAGTTTCAGAATTAACAGAAATAACATCAGGTTGCAAAGTTTAGAGCTATCAAACAACATGTTACAGGACCTATCATGGCAAACAAAGGCATGGCATGAATCTACTAATTGCATAGAACAAAAGTCCTTTACTGACCATGAGCCAAAAAGGATCAGAAGATATGATGGCACCCATGTAAACATAGCAAGTTATATAACACATTTATACATGGCAGGAACAACAATAAGTAGGCATGTTGATGAGCTTGAACCACTCAATACAGAGCAATACATGGTATGGCAAGTCAACAACAGCAAGAAGACATGTTTATGAAGCAAAGCATGTCAAGAGAAAGTTCATAGGGTGCATGGATCACTAGGAAATCACATGGCAAAACTGAACTTCATGTTAACAGGCTGACAGCAACATCATTTAGCAAGTTTGGAGCAAGATATGAACAATCTACAGCAAGCTATAAATGCAACCAGGGGCATGGATGGATAGCTCATAACCATATGTAAAAAACATCCTTACTGAAGTATCTCAAAATAAGCATGGATCTCTCTGTAGCATCAAGTTTACATGGCATAAAAATAACAGCAGAACAGGGACTGAAATCAGCAACATCACGAGGCCTAGTTTACATCCTTGTGGGCATGTATGGATAGCTCATAACCATATGTACAAAACATCCTTACTGAAGTATCTCAAAATAAGCTTGGATCTCTCTGTAGCATCAAGTTTACATGGCATAAAAATAACAGCACAACAGGGACTGAAATCAGCAACATCACGAGGCCTAGTTTACATGCTTGTGCTAGTCACCACATTGACCACAAAAATACATGGCATACACCCCTGGAAAGATTGCATGGCATAGTTCAAAACATATGTAGGTCTCAAGTTCATAAGATGCACACATCAATCATGGCTAAAATGACAAATGAGCATGTTATAACAGTTTCAGCAGATTAACAGCAACATGCACTCTTGCAACGATGATTCAAGCATCAAGATGAACTCAAATGAACATGATACAATGGAATGAAATGAAGTACTCGTCGAGGCGAACAATTTGATATGCTACACGCCCAAAATGGAGTAGTATGCAGCAAGTTATGATGCGATGAACATGGCATAAAATATCACAGATTCGGGGACTTAGTGGAAATTGCACCTCGGGGAAAAATTCAACGGGCATGGGAACTGAGGCGGCCGGAGTTCTCGCCGGAGAACGGCCGGGGGAGGTCGGAGGAGGCGGCCCCGGCCCGGATCTCGCCGGATCCGGCCGGTGGCGCGCAGGAGGGGCGACGGGGGAGGCGAGGCGGGGCGGCACAGCCCCCGGGAGGCAAGGCCGGCAGGCAGCGGCGGCTCTCCTCCGGCCACCGGAGGCGACGGGGCC
>NC_041381.1:481407098-481414001 GCF_002162155.2 Triticum dicoccoides | reverse complement strand
TGCGCGGGCTTGGCCCGGGCCCGGGCGGGCCGCAGTGGCTGGCGCGGAGGAGCAGAGCGTGCGCGGTGAGGTGGCGGCGCCGGGTTGGCTAGCAGCGCGGCGGGGTGACGTGGCACGACGGGATTGGCCGGGCGACGTGGCGGCGGAACTGGACGTGTCCGGCTGCGGGGTGGACATGTCCGTCGGGCGAGAGGGGGGTTTGATCTAGGGTTTTGCCCGAAATTTCGGGAGAGGGGTTAATTTATAGGTAGAGGGAGCTAGGAGACTCCAAATGGGGTGCGGTTTTTGCCCACACGATCGTGATCGAATGACCGAGAGAATGGAGGGTAGTTTGCTGGGTTTTGGGCCACTTTGGAGGGGGTGTTGGGATTCAAACAAAAGAGGCCTTTGCGGTTACCCGGTTAACAGTTGGAGTATCAAACGACCTTCAAATGGCACGAAACTTGACGGGCGGTCTACCGGTGATATACCAAGGCCGCTTGGCAAACCTCGGGCCATTCCGAGAAAGTTTAACACCCGCACATGAAAGGAGACAAAAGGACCCGCACAAGAAAGGAGACAAAAGGGGAACGCCGGAGGACATAGGAGTGCCGGATCGCGAAACGGACAACAGGGAAAATCCCCGGATGCATGAGATGAACACGTATGCAAAATGAGATGCACATGATGACATGGAAATATGCAACACGCAAGCAAATGCATTGGCAACGACGGCGAATAACTGGAAGACACCTGGCGCAACGAATCCGGGGCGTTACAACACTCCTCCACTAACAAGAGATCTCGTCCCGAGATCTTAGGACCGAGACGGAAGGGAAAAATTATGAGGTGAAACAAGAACTCAAGAGAAGAAACAAAGAATCGAGAGCACTCAATAAGAAGAGGGAACAACGAGAATGACGAGAATCGAAAGCTCATGGAAACACATAGACTATGAAGCACTCCACTTAGAACGAGATAAGAAACGAATAAGACTGAAAGGATTTAGGTAGCACTCCGGCTGAAACATGGATGAATAGAACAGGAGCTTGAGAGGCTGGAATGATACTTGATGAAGACATGACACAAAACCTCCGGAAATAATTGAAAGAGAAATGAGTGAAAAGAACGGAAAAGAAAATGACAACTTGTGCCACGAATGAAATAGAAAGCATCTTTAGACGGAAGGTTTAAACGGAGTTGTTGAGAAAATCAACAGCGAAAGAATAAGCTTGATGTGGTCTTATAGGTAACGTCTCAAGATCATAAGGTATTAACCGGCCACAAACGAAAATGATTGGATAGCTGAGGAGAACGAAGAAATGCAAAACTCCACTTCAAAAGAATATGGAGATTTAATTGCACTTCAAAACGCGAGAAGGAAAGATACTTGAGCTCCTTCGATAAGAATCTTGATGAACACATGAGGAATGAATTAAATCATGAAGAACCACCATGAAGAACTCCGGTGACAAAAGGATGATGAGATAGAAATGAAGGATGAAAGAATAAAATTAAACCTTGCGGTGATTTGGATGGATGTTCTGACGAAATGGCCGAGGAAATTTGAACTCCAGATAAGAAAAGATGAAAACACTTGGACCTAGAATTTATTCATCAAGAACAAACTCCGAAGGAAGGGATTACTCACTTGGATGAAATAAGAATAAGATTTATTGTATGCTTATCCTTCATCAAATTAAATTGATGACAAGCAATGGATTTTGCATACTAATCATTCTTCTTGAAAAAGAATTGAGTAGTGACATATCGCAAACTTGAGAAGGTCTTCATGAACCACCGGTAGGATTGAAAAGAACGAATGGATTAATATGATAAACAAAGAAGAAGGAATCTTGAATGAACCACCGTAAGAATTCGGAAATGACTGACGAAAGAGAAATAATCACCTGGAAGAATTAGAGGAATAAATATGCTAGAGGGGATTTAGATGCAAGAAAACAAAGATACAACGAACTGATAAAAGAACACTTCAGTGAAGCGCCGGGATAATTAGAGAACGATAACTGGAATGATGGCCTCCGGTGAATGGAATGGAAAAAACAACTTCTGACATACTCCGGATGGGTAAGAAAAGGAATATCTGACGAATGGAATAATTCGAGACGATATCATGAAACTAGAACCGCGAATCTTCGAGAGAACAGACAAGATTTAGAGGAAAAACTCTTCTTCAGTCTTCACCTGATGACGAGAAAACACCACCAAAATTACTGAGATACTTCGGGAGAATGAAAACCGAAAAGGTTGATCCAACAATGAAAAGAATTTGAAAGCGATCTTGGAGAAGGCATGTGACTGATGAAATTCATTCTTACGTCACACTTGAAAAGAATTGAGAATAACTCCGGGGAAATTAGAAGAGTCAGGTAAGATCCTGGGAAAAGACCTGTGGGTTAGGGCCCACTGAAGAGATAACACCATTGGAAAGGATTGTTGAATAGATAGATGATGCACAGGAACAATTGAGATATTTGAATGAGGTGACAACCTCGAATTAATTCGAATGCAGGCGAATCTCCTGAGATGTCTTGAACTCTCCGGAAGGATAAACTGGCGAGAGGCGAATGAGCAGGGAAAACACTTGATCTGAGGAAAAGAATATATTCACTACCAAAAAACTTGAATTGAATCCACCGGAGAAGAAAAAGAGATGAAGAAAATGTCAAACGAGAAGAGAATTCACCAGTTGAAACAATTGACGAAAGACTGAAGAGGCTCCGCACGAATGAAATAGCTTCTCGAATAGATGCTCAGACTCTGGGAAGAAAAAGGGGTGGGAGGGCGGGAAAAACAAAGGCAACTGGAAGGGGAAACCAACGAATATCTTGAAGAGAAAACACCGGTTGAAATCATTGAGGAAAGAAAGCAAAGACTTCGCACGAGTAGGATGGATACTCGATTACGGACTCCGGTTCTGAGAGGAAGAAGGGTGGGCGGGTGGGAAAAGAAAACAACTAAGGATTGAACTTGGCAACGATGAAGAGGTTCGAGTCGACTTGACGAGAATTGCACCGAATAAAAAGAGCTGAGGAACAACTACCGGAAAAACCAACTGCGTGAACCTAAAGAAAATTTGAAGGGGAAGAGAAGTAATTCAAAACACCTATGTCAAGATTCCTCACCAGAGCGACGAAGGGGCTGAGGAGTAAAAAGAATTCCTACTCTCTGATATAACTAGACTCCAAAAACAGTTTTCTTCTAGCCTCAACAATGGCCAAACTACACGATCAATCAAGGGGGCTCCTAAGGTCGATCGAGGCTCTGATACCAGCTTGTCACGCCCAATATGCGACCCTATCCAAAAGGAACTCGAAGGTCCCACCAAGGATAGATCCGCATATTGAAACGCTTTTGCAAGGTGGATATCATTACATCAACATTACATAATAGATAGGGATACATACAAGAGGCACACAATGCCACACGAATACAACATCATCATACATCAGAGCACCATCCGACTACGGATGAAACACAAACAGAATCTCAAACGACATCCACCCTGCTAGCCCAGGCTGCCGACCTGGAACCTATCCCCTGATCGAAGAAGAAGCAGAAGAAGAACTCCAAAACAAGAAAACATCACTCTCGCGTCAAGAGCATCGCAGCTTGTACCTGCAACTATTGTTGTAGTAATCTGTGAGCCACGAGGACTCAGCAATCCCATTACCATGGGTATCAAGACTAGCAAAGCTTAATGGGAAAGGAAGGGGTAAAGTGGTGAGGTTGCAGCAGCGACTAAGCAATGTATGGTGGCTAACATACGCAAATAAGAGCGAGAAGAGAAGCAAACGGAACGGTCGTGAAGCTAGTAATGATCAAGAGGTGGTCCTGAACTCCTACTTACGTCAAACATAACCCAGAAACCGTGTTCACTTCCCGGACTCCACCGAAAAGAGACCATCACGGCTACACACGCGGTTGATGCGTTTTAATTCGGATCTGGTGTCAAGTTATCTACAACCAGACATTAACAAATTCCCATCTGCCACATAACCGTGGGCACGACTTTCGAAATATAATACCCTGCAGGGGTGTCCCAACTTAGCCCATGATAAGCTCTCGCGATCAACAGAGGATATACATTCTCCCAGGAAGACCCGATCAGTCTCGGAATCCCGGTTTACAAGACATTTCGACAATGGTAAAACAAGACCAGCAAAGCCGCCCGATGTGCCGACAATCCCGATAGGAGCTGCACATATCTCATTCTCAGGACAACACCGGATAGGTCAGCCTACGAGTAAAACCAACCCTCGAGTTGCCCCGAGGTGGCCCCGCAGTCTGCCCGGTTCGGACCAACACTTAGACAAGCACTGGCCCTGGGGGGCTAAAATAAAGATGACCCTTGGGTTAATTACTCTCAAGGGAAATATAGGTGGTGGTGAGGCAAATGGTAAAACCAAGGTTGGGCCTTGCTGGAGGAGTTTGATTCAAAGCGAACTGTCAAGGGGGTCCCATAAATCACCCAACCGCGTAAGGGACGCAAAATCCGGGAACATAACACCGGTATGACGGAAACTAGGGCGGAAAGAGTGGAACAAAACACCAGGCATAAGGCCGAGCCTTCCACCCTTTACCAAATATATAGATGCGTTAATAATATAAGAGATATTGTGATATCCCAACATAATCCTGTCCACCATGGAGCAATCTTCAACTTCACCTGCAACTAACAACGCTATAAGAGGGGCTGAGCAAAGCGGTAACATAGCCAATCAACGGTTTGCTAGGAAGGGTGTCAAAGATTAGAGGTTCATGGCAATTTGGGAGGCTTGAAGAGCAAATGATAGGTAATGCAGCATAGCGATAGAACGAAGCAACTAGCATAGCAATGATAGTAGTGAGATCCAGGGTAGCGGTTATCTTGCCTAAAATCCCGCTAGGAAGAAGAACGAGTCCATGAAGAAGATGAAGCCGTGAAGACGAACCAAGCGTAGACGAGCGAATCCTCACGATTGCAACGAAACGGGAACTATCGAGAAGAAGCACACAACATAGTAAACACACCACACATAGACAAGACATGATGCACAACAAGCATGATGCATGACAAAGCTATAAGAAGCTACTCATGGCAAGAGATGATGCAAACAAGAGCAACACATCAAAGCAAGTTTAAATGAGGCCGGAATCAACATAGAACTAATCCGGTAAGTCCTCATATGCAAATTTCGAAATTGGTCCAGATCTGAATAAACCTTATGTTCAAGTTGTTAAACAGCAAGTTAAGATGCACGAAGATGATCTACACGAGATTCTAGTCAAGTTACATATAAAGTTCATTAGATTTGGAGCTACGGCTTAGAAGAGATGAGCAAAACAAGTTAAACATGGCATTGATGCAAAATGCATACAAACATCAAGCAAACACCTCAAAACAAGGATGCAACATGATAATATGAAACTACATGCAAAATCAAGCAAGTTTCATATAGAGCACACTCAAAACGGAGCAACGGTGCAATACATACACTCTATACAAGACATAATGACAATCTGTCCATAACAGCAACTAGGCATATTGCAAGCATCAAAACAACATGCTACAGCACCTCAATATGAAAACAAAAGGCATGGGCATGAAGTACAGGTAAAGCATAACAAAACATGAACACTGAGCTATCTCCAGAAATCACTAGAACAAGCTCAAACACACATGGCAAGATTGCAAATAGTAACAGTTTCAGAATTAACAGAAATAACATCAGGTTGCAATGTTTAGAGCTATCAAACAACATGTTACAGGACCTATCATGGCAAACAAAGGCATGGCATGAATCTACAAATTGCATAGAACAAAAGTCCTTTACTGACCATGAGCCAAAAAGGATCAGAAGATATGATGGCACCCATGTAAACATAGCAAGTTATATGACAGATTCATACATGGCAGGAACAACAATAAGTAGGCATGTTGATGAGCTTGAACCACTCACTACAGAGCAATACATGGCATGTCAAGGCAACCAACAGCAATAAGACATATTTATGAAGCAAAGCATGTCAAGAGCAAGTTCATAGGGTGCATGGATCACTAGGAAATCACATGGCAAAACTGAAAGATATGAACATCAATTAGCAAGTTTGGAGAAAGATATGAACAATCATGTTAACAGGCTGACAGCAACATCAATTAGCAAGTTTGGAGAAAGATATGAACAATCTACAGCAAGCTATAAATGCAACCAGGGGCATGGATGGATAGCTCATAACCATATGTACAAAACATCCTTACTCAAGTATCTCAAAATAAGCATGGATCTCTCTATAGCATCAAGTTTACATGGCATAAAAATAACAGCAGAACAGGGACTGAAATCAGCAACATCACGACGCCTAGTTTACATGCTTGTGCTAGTCACCACATTGATCACAAAAATACATGGAATACACTCCTGGAAATATGGCATGGCATAGTTCAAAACATATGTAGGGCTCAAATTCATAAGATGCACACATCAATCATGGCAAAAATGACAAATGAGCATGTTATAACAGTTTCAGCAGATTAACAGCAACATGCACTCTTGCAACGACGATTCAGGCATCAAGATGAACTCAAATAAACATGATCCAATGGGATGAAATGAAGTACTCGTCGAGGCGAACAATTTGATATGCTACACGCCCAAAACGGAGCAGTATATAGCAAGTTATGATGCGATGAACATGGCATAAAATATCATAGATTAGGGGACTTAGTGGAAATTGCCCCTCGGGGAAAAAGTCAACGGGCACGGGAACCGAGGCGGCCGGAGTTCTCACCGGAGAACGGCCGGGGGGTGGTCGGAGGAGGCGGCCCCGGCCCGGATCTCGCCGGATCCGGCCGGTGGCGCGCAGGAGGGGCGACGGGGGAGGCGCGGCGGAGGCGAGGCGGGGCGGCACAGCCGCGGGGAG
>NC_041381.1:481377080-481406708 GCF_002162155.2 Triticum dicoccoides | reverse complement strand
CGAGGAGGGCCGGCGCAGGGCAGCGGCGCAGCTTGCCGGGCGGCCGGGAGGCGTGGGCGCGGGCGGAGAGGCGGAGGAGGCCGCGGCCGGCGGCGGAGAGCTCCGCGGCGGCGGCGGGCACGGTTACCGGCGCGCGGGGGCGGCGGCCGGTGAAGGAGAGGCGGCGGGCGGCAGCCTCGGGCGAGCGGGCCTCGCGGGCGGCGGCTCCGGGCGACGATGGGCCTGCGCGGGCTTGGCCCGGGCCCGGGCGGGCCGCGGTGGCTGCTGCGGAGGAGCGGAGCGGGCGCGGTGAGGTGGCGGCACCGGGTTAGCTAGCGGCAGCGGCGGGGTGACGTGGCACGACGGGATTGGCCGGGCGATGTGGCGGCGGAAGTGGACATGTCCGGCTGCGGGGTGGACATGTCCGGCGGGCGAGAGGGGGTTTGATCTAGGGTTTTGCCCGAAATTTCGGGAGAGGGGTTAATTTATAGGTAGAGGGAGCTAGGAGGCTCCAAATGGGGTGCGGTTTTTGCCCACACGATCGTGATCAAATGAATGAGAGCATGGAGGGGAGTTTGCTGGGTTTTGGGCCACTTTGGAGGGGGTGTTGGGCTGCAAACAAAAGAGGCCTTTGCGGTTACCCGGTTAACCGTTGGAGTATCAAACGACCTCCAAATGGCATGAAAGTTGAGAGGCGGTCTACCGGTGATATACCAAGGCCGCTTGGCAAACCTCAGGCCATTCTGAGAAAGTTTAACACCCGCACACGAAAGGAGACAAAAAGGGAACGCCGGAGGACATAGGAGTGCCGGATCGCGAAACGGACAACGGGGAAAATTCTCGGATGCATGAGATGAACACGTATGCAAAATGAGATGCACATGATGACATGGAAATATGCAACACGCAAGCAAATGACATGGCAACGATGGCGAATAACTGGCAGACACCTGGCGCAACGAATCCGGGGCGTTACACGCTTCCCTCGAGGGAGGGAACCAGCCAGCTGTGGGAAGCCGGCTATACCTTAAGCCGACTCGGGGAGGCTGAGCCGCCTTGGGGCATCTCTCTGACTGGGGGGACCCGCCGCCAGGGGTGGTACAGACAGCCTGTCGTGGGTGACGTCGTAGTCAACATGGCAACAGTGCCGCGCCGGATGGGTGATGGCCGCCCCGTACGGCGCAGAGTAGCCACGTGTGCTCCGGGATGCGGGGGTGGCAGGCTTTACTGTAGCCACGCCCTGTCTCATCGCCGTTATGTGGGTGCAGATTCTGAGGGCACGGACTTGGCCGCCTGCGGGGTGGTCGGCTCTTTGGAGTCGTCCCTCTCGTGGCCGGCTACGCGGAGTCAGCCCTCAGGCAGCCGGTTCCTTGGAAGCCGGCCCTCCCGTGGCTTTCTTCTATGGGTCTTGGGGCCAGGCCGCCTCCTGACAGCCGGCATGGATGACAGCCGGCCGGGGGAAGGCGGCCCAGTGTCTTGGATGTCAGATGGCTTGATTGGCTTGATTGGTTTGCAATTTTTTCAGAAGCCCCAGGGGGAGCCGGCTAGGCTACCCATGGTCATTTACTCCGACAGTAGTCCATGAAGCTGATTGGGCTCCGAGGTTTAAGGGAGGACGAGGAGCTCGATCAGCTTCCTATCTTGAGAAGCCGGCAGCTAGGAGCCGGCCTTGAACGGGTGCGCCGTCTTCGGGGAGCTCCGTAGTTGGAAGGGGGAAACGCGAGCCGGCTTGCTCGTTGACTACAAGTCGCCTCGCGCGCCATGTGGGTAGAAAAGCCTGCCAGCCCACGCGTGCGACGAGACATCACTGCAGGCCAGGGCCTACCAAGCCTACGCCTCGGCCCACGCATGGATCCTCTGCGGCCCAAAATGGGCTGCACGTCTTCCTGCTGCGGTTACAGTACGCCTTTAGGGCGCCATAATCGGGGGACGTGGAGGAGTGGGCACAGTTAATCCCACGTTCCCCCATGCCTCGCCTCCTCGGCTTCGCAGCCCGAGCCTATAAGTAGGGGGAGGAGGGGGAGCGGCAGGGGCTCACACGCTCGCCCTCGCTCCTCTCCTTCCTCTGCTTTCTTCCTCACTCCTCCACCGCCGCAGTGCACTCGCCACCGTGCCATTCCACCGCGAGTTGTCTTGGTGCGCCGCTGTTCCTTCGCCGCGCGGCCGTGTTCTCTGCCGCCGCGGCTCTCTTTTTCCGCTCGTCCCCACGGCGCTGTCGAGCTCGTGGGACGGCTCCAACATCCATGAAGATCACATTGAGTGGCTCCGCCGGACGCGGCGGTTGCCGAGCGAGGACCTTGTGAAGACCCGCCTCGCGCAGGAGGCAGAGATTTCGCCGGCGCCAAAGGAGGGCGAGCGGGTCATCTTCCGCTCGCACTGCCTGCGCGTCCTCGGCCTGCCGGCGAGCGGGTTCTTCCGCTCCTTCCTCGACTTCTACCATCTCTAGCCGCATCACCTCACCCCCAACTCGGTGATGCTGCTGTCGGCCTTCGTCACCTTGTGCGAGGGTTTTCTCGGTGTTCTCCCCACCCTCGAGCTCTTCGGGGAGTTCTTCCAGTGCAAGCTGGGCACTGTCTCCGCGGGTGTGCCCGCCCCCTGCGGCGCCTTCATCGCCATGCGGAGGACGGCCGACAACAACCCCTTTCCGCCTATCCCGCTGGTCTAGTCGGTGAAGCTTTGGCAGCAGTCATACTTCTACGTGAAGAACGCCGCTGCGCAAGGTGACTACCTCAACTTGCCGACTTACATAGCCGGCCCGCCGCCTGCAAGGTCGGTGTCTTGGTCCCACCGAGCCCTGTCGCTCACCTTGGCCGGGAACGCCGCCATCGCCCGGCTCCGGGTGATTGTCCAATCGGAGGGCTTGGTGGGGGCCGACTTGGTGGCCGCCTTCGTGGAGCGCCGGGTGCTCCCGCTCCAGATCCGGCCGCACATGATCTGCCAAATGAACGGCCGCTTCGACCCGTGCCGGCTAAGCACCAGAGAGATGCCTCATGACGAGGTATCTTTCCTGGTGAATTATATCTCCAACTGCAAACTCATTGTGGATTGGCAGTACCACAAGGCGCCATACTCTCGGGCCAACCCGCTGCCTGTGGTGAGTTTTTCCTCATTCTTTTCTTCTTTTGTTGCCGTGTTCGATAGCCGACTGTTGACTAGCCGGCTTTGTCTTTGGGCAGAACCCTCTTCTTCGACCGGCGCCCGGGGCCTCAGGGCCGGAGCGCCAGTTTGCGACCAACTACACCGTGGACGACCCTGATGATCCAGATCTGGGGGAGGCCGCCATGGATGACACCGTAGGCGGAGCCGGCGGGGAGGCAGGCGGCCTTGAGCTCACGGCCGGCTTAGGGGACTGGCCGGATGATGATGAGACCGAGGCCGTCCCACGCCGTGAGCCGGCAGCCGATCGCCAAGGCGTGGGACCTTCTGCCGCACCAGTAGCTCAGGGCGACGCGCATAAGCGTCGGGCCGGGCCAGGTCTCGTCGGCAGTCGGCCAAAAAAACCCAGGGGCTCAGCAGAGGCGACTAAGGGGACGAGGCGGCGGCAAAGGCGACCCGTTTCCGCAAGGTGATGAAGCAGCCGCGGGCGGTCTCGGCGTAAGTGTCGAGTGCTCTTTATTCCTTCTTTTTTATTGTCTTCTTTAGTTGAGGCTCATGTGAGCCGTCTTCTTGGTTTGTTGAACAGGACGCCGCTTTCCCTTGAGCGGGTTGACGCCGCCTCCATAGTCGTGCCGACTAGAGGGTCTTCGAGTTCCCGCCGAGTGGACCCCCATGCCGACCTCATGGAGGCAACGGAGCAGAACACGCGGGAGGCTCGGGAGGAGCGGGAAGCGGCGGAGCGGAGGGCCGCCCAGGAGGCGGTAAAGAAGTCGGCCGAGGCGCTGGCCGACGCGGTGGACAAGGCCCAGGCGGAGGCCCCGGCCGCGGAGAGGGAGGCGGAGGCTTTACGTAATCAGCCTCAGTATCTTGTCATTCCCCTTCGCACCGTGGCCCCTGATGTCCCCATACCTCCGTTGGAGGAACCCGACCGCGACCAACCGGTGATGGAGAGGATGGAGGGAGACGTGACAATCCTGGGGGAGGCGCCACAGCTGGCGCCAACCGGAGCGGGCCAAGGCGGCCGACCTGCTGTGGCGCTTGGGCAGCCGGCCGGGGGCGAGTCGGCGGCGGGGAGGGGGGGATCTCGTGGCACAGTCGCCGTCTCACTGGCGCGCGGGGGAGGCACCCCCCGCGCCGGAGCCCCGGGCACCGGCTTGACAGCGCAGGAACTGGAGGCGGCCAGCACCAGCTCGTCCGAGTGGACGCCAAGCGGCGGAACGACGGAGTTGAACGGGGCGGCGCAGGAGGTCCGACGCCGGCTTTAGACCCAGGCCGTCTCGCTGCAACGGTTCACCCAGGCGTTCCTTACCACGCGTGCGGTCGTCCGGGTAAGTCTTCTGGCTTTGATCGATTTCTTTTTTTTATTTCTTCCGTGGGGGCGCGTCAGCGCACCCACTGGGTGTAGTCCCCGAATTTCGAGTCGGCTCCTGAGCAGGCGGCTTGAAACTGCTTAGTGGGCTTTGATAGCGATCTTGTTCTTATGCGCACTCCATCTGATTTCCAGGAGTACCACAATCTTCACGCGGCCGCCTTCAACTCCCAAGCCCAGGAGCTGAGCCAGAAGGCCGCCGATCTAATGAATAGCTAGAATGAGAACTTGGTTTCTTCTATCTCAAGTGGGGGCGCGTCAGCGCACCCACTGGGTGTAGTCCCCGAGATTCGGGCCGGTTGCTGAGCAGCCGGATCGGATCTTCCCTGACGACTTTTCCCTTACTGCTTTTTTCCTTTCTCTCCATGCTTCGAGGAGCTAACGCCGACTTGAGGGAGCAGCTAGCCGGGGCCCAGACCGCCCTTCGCGCCAAGGAGGCCGACTGCGACGCCTTGGCCCAGGAACGCGACCGCCTGGCCAAGAGGTTAGCCGACCAGGAGGAGAGCCATAGGGCGGCTCTGAAGAAGGCGCATGACAGCAAGGCCGCCCTTAAGGCCGAGTTTGAGACCGAGGCGGCCGGCTGGGCTGAAGCAAGGCAAGCGCTGAGTGAGGGTTATGGGCGGGTGGAGGATCTGATCGGTGGTAGGCCGCCTTCCTCTTTTCACTCCTTTGCTTGCTCCTTGTCATCTTGTTCATCTTCTGATTTTCGTGCAGTTTTCTTGTTCTTCATGCAGATTACTTCCCCGGCTACTCCGTCGCCGCCAACCAAGCCATCGAGGCCCACCGCGAGGCGCGTCGGCGGGCAGGGGTGGCAATCGCGCCAGATGCCAGCCGGACGCTCGAGGAGCAGCTCATAGCGGTCCAGGCTCGGCTGCAGCCGGCTCACCGCGTGCTCCGCCGGCTTCAGCGTGCCGGCGCGCAAGTACTGGCCGCTCTCTGGCCTGGCAAGGTGATCCCCCGCATCCCCAGTCGGACTGCCGACTGGATGGAGGTTGCGGTTGGCCGCTTCGAGGCCTGGAAAGCCTCCGCTGCTCGGTCCGGCGCCGAGCGGGCGCTGGAGTTTGTCCGGGCCAGGTATCCTGGGTTGAACCTGCGCCAGCTGAGCACTTGGAGGCAGGAGGTTGACGAGGAGCTGGTGGCTGTGCGGCCGGCTATCGTCCAGCGCGCCTCGGCTATCACCGAGTACACCGATACCAGCGTCTTCGCTCCTGAAGTGAACGACAGCGGAGTCGCCCAGCCAGAGGAATGGTTTGGGCTCAACCCGGCGGAAGGCGAGGATTCGGCGGAGGAAATTGCCTCCAGCGACGAGGCCGAAGACGACAAGGAGGAAGGCGGTGGAGACGCCGTGCCAGACGGTGAAACGACCAACCAGCCTCAGCCTGACCGTGACTCTAGCAATGAGGCATGCGCAAGCGTGCCGCCTGCCAGGGGTGAAGATCAGGCCGAGACTCGCCAGCCAGCCACTCCTCCGGCCCGCATTGCCGCCTCCGCTGACCTGCCCGACTCGCCTATTGCTCTGCTGGCCTGATCTGCCGCTCTTGCTTTTCTGCTATTGCTCTTTGAACAAACTTTATTAACTTTGTGCAGTTCCACCCACTGGGGGTGTATTCAGACTATGTTGAATGCCGGCCTCTCAAAAGGCTTTTGTAAATATAATTATGCGTATGTTTGGCTTCCATTCAAGTTTGCTTTTTATCCTTAGGCCGTTTCCTTTGCCGCCTTGCCTTGATTGCCGCCTTCCAAGCTGAACAGTTGCTCTGCAGTCTGCGACTGGGGAGGAACTTGGCTATTTGTGGGAAGGCAAGTACTTGAGCTTTGTTCGACTTTGGCAGGGTTGAATGGAAGCCGGCCGGCCGGCTACTCTTGTAGCCGGTCGGCAATGGGAGGAAACCGGCTTCTGTTATATAAGTTTGTTAATCCCTAGCTGTTTTTCGTGTGGGCGTCTTTTCCTGCCTTTGACTCTTGCCAGCCGGACAGTCGGTTCTTCGAGCTGCGGCCTTTGACAAGAGAGGGCTTTGGTGCCGGCACACTACTTTTCTGACTGCAGGTGGAACTTAAATATAACTCAAGGCGGCCAGTCCCTGGGCCAACTAGTTGAGCCCGGTGCCGGACGAAAAAAAGGTAAAATGACAAAATCATAGTCATGATACTCGTCATTCATAGATAAAAGATGGTAGTCTCCGAGTGCTTCTCGGGGGGGCCATTGTCTCATACTTAATACAAAAGGTAACATGATACATACTGCATTTTAACTGTAAAATCTTCGGAGGAGGTTGGCGTTCCATGGACGTTCGGACTCCTTGCCGGAATCATCTCTCTTTCGTGCCTTCGGCTTCTGTGCATCGATCAGGTAGTAGGAGTCGTTTCCCAACGCTCTGTTGATGACAAAGGGGCCTTCCCAAGGGGCCGAGAGCTGGTGCTGGCCGGCTATTCGCTGGATCAGCCGGAGCACAAGGTCGCCCTCTTGGAAGGATCTTGGCTTGACCTTCCGGCTATAGTAGCGGTGCAGGCCTTGCTGGTAGATGGTGGACCGGATGAGGGCTAACAGCCGGCTTTCTTCCATTGAGTCGACACCGTCTTCTCATGCTTCCTTGGCCTCCGCCTCCCTGTACATGGTCACCCGAGGCGAGTCAAACTCGATGTCAGTTGGGATGACAGCCTCGGCACCATATACAAGGAAGAATGGAGTGAAGCCGGTTGACTTGTTTGGGGTAGTGCGCAGACTCCAGAGGACGGCCGACAGCTCGTCAAGCCAACAGCCGGCCGAACGCTCCAGTGGCACGACCAGTCGGGGCTTGATGCCGGAGAGGATGAGGCCATTAGCCCGCTCAACTTGGCCGTTTGACTGCGGGTGGGCAACGGACGCTAGGTCCAGTCGGATGCCCTGTGTCATGCAGAAACGTGCCAATGCTCCTTTGGCAAAATTCGTGCCATTGTCGGTGATGATGTTGTGCAGCACGCCGTACCGAGTTGTGATGTCTGCGATGAATGTCACGGCAGTCGGCCCATTCAGCTTCTTGATCGGCTTCGCTTCGATCCATTTGGTGAATTTATCCACAGCGACAAGTAGGTGTGTCATGCCGCCGCGCGCCGTCTTGAATGGGGCCACCATGTCCAATCCCCAGACGGCAAAAGGCCAGGTGAGGGGAATGGTCTTGAGTTCTGAAGCCGGTAGGTGTTGCTTGGAGCTGAATACTTGGCAGCCTTTGCAGTGTTTGACCAACTCCTTGGCATCGTCCAAGGCGGTCGGCCAAAAGAAACCATGGCGGAAAGCTTTGGCAATGAGGGATCTTGAGGCTGCGTAGTGGCCGCATTCACCTTGGTGAATGTCTTTGAGGGTTGCTATGCCCTTCTCTGGCTCGACGCAGCGCTGGAAGACTCCAGTGACACAGCGCTTGATGAGCTCTCTGTTGGCGATTGTATATGCGCCGGCTCGGTGTTGGATTTGTCTTGCCGCTATCTCGTCAGCCGGCAGTTCTCTGTTTATCAGGAAGTTGAGGATGGGCTGAGCCCATGATGGAGTTGTGACTTCTTCTATAGTCAACACGGCTACTGCAACCAGGGCGAGTGGGCTGGGTGGTGAAGAGCTAGAGCTTGCCGTCGCCTGGGGTGTTGAAGCAGTCCCCGGGACGACTATCGTAGTCCCCGGGCCGGGTTCTGAAGTCCCCGGGCTGGGTGCGACTTTGGCAGTCCCCGGGCCACCTATCAAAGTCCCCGGGCCGCCTGCTTGGCTCCCCAAGCCAGATCCGGCTGCGTCAGGGTTAGGCGGCACGAAGATGGAGTCGGATTCTGGAGACGGCTTGATAGACGGCCTGAGGAGGCGTTGGAGAGAGACGCCGGTTGGTATAGCTTGTCGGGTTGAGCCTATCCGTGCCAGGGCATTTGCTTGCTCGTTGTCGGCCTGTGGCACGTGGAGGAACTCACATCCTTCAAAGTAGCCGCTGATTTGCTGAGCGAGAAAACGATAGCTCGCCATGTTCGCGTCCTTGGTGTCCCAGTCGCCAGATGACTGCTGGACTACCAAATCCGAGTCGCCATAGCACAGGATCCGGCGGATGCCGAGCTCTTTGGCTAGCCGGAGTCCGTGTATGAGCGCGTCGTACTCGGCCACATTGTTGGAGGCGGCGAAGTGGATCTGCGGCGTGTATCTGAGTTTGTCGCCTTTGGTAGAGGTGAGGGCGATGCCGGGTCCCAAGCCGGTGCGCATCTTGGACCCATCGAAGTGCATCCGCCAATGAGTGGAGTCGGGAGCCGGTGGCAGGTACTGGGTCTCAGCCCAGTCGACGAGGAAGTCGGCCAATGCTTGCGACTTGATGGCGGTGCGAGGCTGGTAGAAGATCGTGTAGGGGGCCAGCTCAATGGCCCATTTCTCCACCAGGCCGGATGCGTCCCGGCTGCCTATGATCTCGGCGAGCGAGGCGGTGCATACGACCATGATGGAGTGTTCTTGAAAGTAGGGCTTCAGCTTCTTGGTGGCGAAGTACACGCCATAGCACATCTTCTGGTAGTGTGGGTAGTTCTACTTCGAGGCGGATAGTACTTCTCTTAAGTACTAGACCGGCCTCTGGACCGGCTGAGCTCGGCCCTCTTCTGGGCGTTGGACTACGATGACGGCGCTGACCACCCGGCTGGTGGCGGCGATATAAATGAGCATGGGCTCTTTCTCAGTCGGCGCCGCCAAGACAGGCGGCATGGCAAGCATCTTCTTTAACTCGTGAAAGGCTTGGTCGGCTTGGTCGTTCCACTCAAAATGAGTGCTCTTCTTCATGAGTCGGTAGAGGGGAAGAGCCTTTTCTCCCAGCCAGCTGATGAAGCAGTTCAGGGAGGCCTAGCACCCGGTAAACTTCTGGACATCGCCTAGCTTGGTGGGAATCTCCATTCTCTCGATGGCCTTGATCTTCACTGGATTGCATTCAATGCCGCGTTCAGAGACCAGGAAGCCTAGGAGCTGGCTGGCTGGTACTCCGAACACGCATTTTCGGGGTTGAGCTTGATCTGAAACCGGCGCAGGTTCTCAAATGTCTCCTTGAGGTCCTCCAACAAAGTGTTGCGCCTCTCCATCTTCACCATGATATCGTCTACATAGACGTGGGCATTTCTGCCGAGTTGCTTGAGGAGGCATTTCTGCATGCAACGCTGAAAGGTGGCACCGGCATTTCTCAAGCCTAATGTCATCGTCAGGTAACAGAAAGCTCCGAATGGCGTGATGAAGGCGGTCTTCAGGCGGTCGGCCGGGTCCAGCTTTATCTGGTGGTAGCTTGAGTAAGCATCCAAGAAACTCAACAGCTCGCATCCGGCTGTGGAGTCTATTACTTGATCAATCCTGGTTAAGGCAAAGGGATCTTTGGGGCAGGCTTTGTTGAGGCTTGTGTAATCTATGCACATGCGCCATTTGTTATTCTTCTTCAGCACGAGGACCGGGGTGGCGAGCCACTCTGGGAAGAAAACCTCCATGATGAAGCCGGCTGCCAAGAGCTGGGCTATCTCTTCTCCCATGATCCTTCTCTTCTCTTCTGACAGTCGGCGGAGGGACTGCTTGACTGGCTTGGCGTCTGATCTGACGTGTAGCTTGTGCTCGGCGAAATCCTTCGGGACACCCGGCATGTCCTTGGGGGACCATGCGAAGATGTCCCGATTCTCACGGAGGAAATCGACGAGCTCACCTTTCTATTTACTGTCCAGGTTCGCCCCGATGACGACAAACCTTTTTGGATGCTCTGGGTCCAGGGGTATCTTCTTTGTTTCCTTAGCCGGCTGGAAGGAAACTTGGGCATCATACTCTTTGGGTTGGGGGACAGGGCTGGCTGCTTGCCGGCCATGGCCACGATCCGGTCCAACATCTTCTTCTCTTTGGCGACTACGAGGGACTCGGCCAGCCGGCTGCTGGCTGCAGCGCACTCGGAGGACTTCTTGTAGTCGCCGGCTATGGTGATGATGCCCTTGGTACTCGGCATCTTCATCTTGAGGTAGGCATAGTGGGGTACAGCCATGAACTTGGCCAGAGCAGGCCGGCCAAGTAGCGCATGGTAAGGGCTCTCGAGGTCCACCACTTCCAACCAGATTGCTTCTCGGCGGAAGTGATCCTTGTCTCCGAAGAGAACATCTATCTTGATCTTGCCGATGGGTGAACAGGACAGGCCGGGTACAATGCCATGGAACACGGTCCGGCTTGGCATAAGGTGCTTGGCCTTGATGTTCAACTTCTCCATGGTATCTCTGTACAGGATAAAGATGTTGCTCCCATCGTCTATCAATATGCGGGAGAATTGGGCAGCAAGCCTGTCCGTTGCTAGGGTTGCCTCCAAAACCAATGCATAGGAGCCCGGGGACGGCATCACCTCTGGGTGGACGGCCCGGCTCCAGCTGATAGGCCTCTCTGACCAATGCATGTATTCGGGGTTGTTGGAAGCAACTGCATTGACTTCTTGGTGCTGTCGGCGCCGGCTGCGCCGGTCTTCGGGCTGGCTTGTGAATACGACGTAGGCGGCGTGCTCGTTGGGGAACTCTTCTTGGACGGCTCCGACTGCTGGTCGAGCGGCCGGCTACTGGGGAGCCGGAGGCGGCTGTCCAGCAGGCGGAGGCGGTACCAGCCCTTCGCCCTTGGTGATTCGGGTAAGCGAGTGGCACTTCCGGGTTATATGGTTGGACGGCTTCGCGCCGCTGTGGAACTTGCATGGGGCGTCAAGGGCTTGCTCGTAGGAGAAAGCCGGCTGCCAAGCTAGCCTGCCGCCCTTCGGCTTCTTGGGCGTGGGCCGCCCCTCAGGTTGTTCGTCTTCGACTGTGGCCACCTGCCGACTGGCGGAAACCGGCATCAGAGCATTGCGCTTGTTGTCGTTCTGGTATGGGGCGTCGGCTAGAGTCGCCAGCCGGCGTTTTGGGAGCCGGGTTGAGTACCTTCCCGGCAGTGTCTACTCGGAGCTCGGTCTTCATTGAGGATTCGGCGGTGGCGTACTTGTCGGCGATGACAAGTAATTCGTCGAGGGTAGCCGGCTCATCGCAGAGGAGCTTGTGCTTGAGGAGGGTGCCCTCTCGGCACCCGGCGGTGAAGTATTCTATCGCTTGAACCTCGTGCACCCCTCGCAGGAGTTGCGGAGCTCGGCCCAATGCGTGAGGTAGTCGCGGGTCGACTCGGTGGGTCCTTGTACGCACAAGGAGAGTTGCCTGGGCTTGGGAGCCCGCTTGTAAGTGCTGGTGAAGTTGCGGATGAAGCCCTCGGTGAAGTCCAGCCAGCTGTTGATGCTGTACGGCTTGAGGCTATTGAGCCAGGTTTGCGTCGTGCCCTGAAGCATGAGGGGCACATATTTCACAGCAACACGTCTGTTGCCATTCGCTCTGCGGACTGCGGTCGAGTAGTCGATCAGCCAATCTTCCGGCTTCATGGAGCCATTGTACTTGGGCATGTCTCTTGGGAGCAAAAACCCTTTGTGGAAGGGCTCGTCGCGGATGCGGGGGCTGAAGCAAGGCGGCCCGACATCGTCTTCTTCTACTAACGCCAGGGATCGCGCAAGGCAGTCGATCCGATGGCGGGCGTTGTTTTCTCCGAGTCCTTCGCGGCGGCCGAGTCGGCCGCTGAGAGTCAGATGCGTGACAGGCGGCGGGGTGGGATATCTTTCCCCGCGAGGTGGAGGAGGGGGCAGATCGACTCGTCGCTCCACGGCTCGAGGGCGGCCTTCTGCGTCGCGCTTGATGGAGATCCGGGTTCGGCTTCGACTGGCAGCCGGCTCTTTTTCCTGCCTTGTGCGGGCTCCGCCCGCGGTTGGCATACGCGACATCGTGCCGTGCTCTCAGCACGGGGGAGGGCTCTCGGCGCGGACGCCGGCTTCGTGCCGCTTTGCGGCCGCGTCGATCAGCTGCTGGATTCGCCTGGTCATGTAGCGGAGCTCGTCGGCCCTTACTCCGTGCAGCTCGTCTACGACCGACTAAGCGGCGTGTAGGTTCTCGAGAGGCGTGGCGTAGACTGGGCGTTCTGCCCCCAGCATATCGGTGATGGCCGCGCCGTGTTTTTGGACAACGCTGACCCGGCTCGGTCTGTCGGGAGGCGGCGTTTCGAAGGCGGCGCAGTCGACCTCGCGCTGGTGGGCCTCGGTGAGGCGTCTCACGGTGGCTAGCTTCTGGCCCTCCGCAACGAGGGCAATGCGGTGAGCCTCCAGCACCTCGGCGTCGGCGTCGGCCGGGATGGGGACGGACAATTCCTGCAAGGCCGTTTGCAGGGCGTCGTGGGTGTTCTCGCCGGAGGCGACTCCGTGGCTGATGACTAGCACCTCGGTAATGGTGCCGCCGCCACTGTCGGCTCACGGGAGAGGATGGTCGAAGACCACCACGTTGGTGGGGAAAGCATCGAGTGATGCAGTGTCGGAGTCGGCAAGCATCGGGTCGGTGGAACCGACCGACTCCAAATCCACAGCAGGCTCGCTGGAGACATGGAGTTGGTCGAGGAGGCTGACGAGGCGGCTCTCGAGGCAGCCGGTGCCCATGTCGGATGCGGGCTCGTCGGAGATGCGAGTCTCGTCGGAGATGCGAGCCTCGCCGAGAAGGTCAGCGAGACAGCTCGCCGCGCAGGCGTTGGTGATGCCTTGCAGCGCGTCGGGGCAAGCGCGATCAGGCGTGCCGGGCTGGCTATGCCCGCGGGGAAGGAAGAGGGTTCCCATCCAGAACAGGTCTCCGGACGACGGTGCACCTGGCCCCACGGTGGGCGCCAAATGTCGGGTGGTAGGTGCGACATATGCCAACGGGTGGCTAATCATAGTGGGAGCCAATAAGACGTCGCCGGTGCCTGGAAACGGGATGAGGCGCACGCCGGGGAATCTTACCCAGCTTTGGGGCTCTCCGTGGAGATAACACCCCTACTGTTGCTCTGCGGGGTGGCCGCATGATCACTAGATGAATAAGTTACTACAAGCTGCTCCTAGAGCTGTTCGATGAGAGGAAGAAGAAGGGCACGGCTAGCTCCTCTCTTCCCTCTACGTGGTGGCTAAAACTATTAGAGTCCAACCCTTTGCATGGGTGCCACGGGGGGTTTATATAGGCCTACCCCCCGGGGGTACAATGGTAATCCGACTAGCTGTGGGCCCTAGCCATCAGTGTCCTCGCCCACCGGCTTCTCCGCCGGCCGCTGGGGCCCGCCGACTTGGTGGGTCCCACCGGTTGCTGGCTCCCTGGTCGACAAGCTGGCCCCACCGTTGAGGGCTTTGTCGGGGGCTCGTTACTGTTGCCTCAATCCTGATGACGAGGGATTTGTCGGGGTAGGCGTGGCTATAGTGCCGCCGCCTTGGCGGCGATCACTGTAGCCTCACCTCGTCTCATCTCCTTAATGGGGCCCTTCCCTCGAGGGAGGGAACCAGCCGGCTGTGGGAAGCCCGCTATACCTTAGGCCGACTCGGGTGGCCGAGCCGCCTTGGGGCATCTCTCTGACTGAGGGGACTCGCCGCCAGCGGGTGGTACAGACAACCTATCGTGGGTGACGTCATAGTCAACATGGCAACAGTGCCGCGCCGGACGGGTGATAGCCGCCCCGTACGGCGCACTGTAGCCACGCGTGCTCCGGGATGCGGAGGTGGCAGGCTTTACTATAGCCACGCCCCGTCTCATCGCTGTTATGTGGGTGCAGATTCTGAGGGCGTGGCATTGGCCGCCTGCGGGGTGGCCGGCTCTTTGGAGTCGGCCCTCTCGTGGCCGGCTACGCGGAGTCGGCCCTCAGGCAGCCGGTTCCTTGGAAGCCGGCCCTCCCGTGGCTTTCTTCTATGGGTCTTGGGGCCAGGCCGCCTCCTGACAGCCGGCATGGATGACAGCCGGCCGAGGGAAGGCGGCCCAGCGTCTTGGATGCCCGATGGCTTGATTGGCTTGATTGGTTTGTAATTTTTTCAGAAGCCCCAGGTGGAGCCGGCTAGGCTACCCATGGTCATTTACTCCGACACAAGATATCCGTTGCTAAGAATGGATCCTTTCTAGAGAAGGAGTTTCTCTTGAAAGAAGTGAGTGGGAGGAAAGTAGAACTTGATGAGGTAATTGTACCTTCTCCCAAATTGGAAAGTAGTTCATCACAGAAATCAGTTCCAATGATTCCTACACCGATTAGTGAAGAAGCTAATGATGCTAATCATGAAACTTCAGATCAATTTACTACCGAACCACGTAGGTCAACCAGAGTACGGTCCGCACCAGATGGTACGGTAATCCTATTCTGGAAGTCATGTTACTAGACCATGATGAACCTACGAACTATGAGGAAGCGACGATGAGCCCAGATTCTGCGAAATGGCTTGAGACCATGAAATCTAAGATAGGATCCATGTATGAGAACAAAGTGTGGACTTGCCCAATGATCGGCAAGCCATAAAAAATAAATGGATCTTCAAGAGGAGGACAGACGCTGATAGTAGTGTTACTATGTACAAAGCTCGACTTGTCGCAAAAGATTTTCGACAAGTTCAAGGTGTTGACTACAATGAGATTTTCTCAACTTTAGCGATGCTTAAATCCGTCCAAATCATGTTAGCAATCACCATATTTTATGAAATCTGGCAAATGGACTAACAAGGTGTGCAAGCTCCAGCGATCCATCTATGGATTGGTGCAAGCATCTCGGAGTTGGAATATATGCTTTGATGAGTTGATCAAAGCATATAGTTTTATACAGACTTGCAGCGAAGCCTGTATTTACAAGAAAGTGAGTGGGAGCACTACAGCCTTTCTGATAAGTATATGTGAATGACATATTGTTGATCAGAAATGATATAGAATTTTCTGGAAAGCATAAAGCAGAGTTTGAAAGGAGATTTTCAAAGAAAGATCTCGGTGAAGCTGCTTACATATTGGGCATCAAGATCTATAGATATAGATCAGGACGCTTGATAAGATTTTGTTAGTGAGTACATACCTTGACAAGATTTTGAAAGAGTTCAAAATGGGTCAGTCAAAGAAGGAGTTCTTGCCTGTATTACAAGGTGTAATGTTGAGTAAGACTCAAAGCCCGACCACGGCAGAAGATAGAAAGAAAATGAAAGTCATTCCCTATGCCTCAGTCATAGGTTCTATAAAGTATGCCATGCTATGTACCAGACCAGTTGTGTGCCTTGCTATGAGTTTGGCAAGGGGGTACGATAGTGATCCAGGAGTGGACCACCGTATAGCGGTCAAAGTTATACTTAGTTACCTAAGAGGACTAAGGAAGTATTTCTCGGTTATGGAAGTGATAAAGAGTTCGTCGTAAAGAGTTATGTCGATGTAAGCTTTACACCAATCCAGATGACTCTGAGTCTCAATCTGGATACATATTGAAAGTGGGAGCAATTAGCTAGAGTTGCCATGCAGAGCATTGTAGACATAGAAAATTTGCAAAATACAAACGGCTCAGAATTTAGCAGACCCATTGACTAAACTTCTCTCACAAGCAAAACATGATCACACCTTAGTACTCTTTGGGTGTTAATCACATAGCGATATGAACTAGATTATTGACTCTAGTATACCCTTTGGTTGTTGGTCACATGGTGATGTGAACTATGGGTGTTAATCACATACAGATGTGAACTATTGGTGTTAAATCACATGGCAATGTGAACTAGATTATTGACTCTAGTGCAAGTGAGAGACTGAAGGAAATATGCCCTATAGGCAATAATAAAGTTGTTATTTATATTTCCTTATATCATGATAAATGTTTATTATTCATGCTAGAATTGTATTAACCGGAAACTTAGTACATGTGTGAATACATAGAGAAAACAAAGTGTCCCTAGTATGCCTATACTTGACTAGCTCGTTAATCAAAGATGGTTATGTTTCCTGGCCATAGACATGTGTTGTCATTTGATGAACGGGATCACATCATTAGAGAATGATGTGATGTACAAGACCCATCCGTTAGCTTAGCATAATGATCGATAAGTTTTATTGCTATTGCTTTCTTCATGACTTATACATGTTCCTTTAACTATGAGATTATGCAACTTCCAAATACCAGAAGAACACCTTGTGTGCTATTAAACATCACAACATAACTGGGGGATTATAAAAATGCTCGATAGGTGTCTCCGAAGGTGTTTGTTCGGTTGTCATAGATCGAGATTAGGATTTGTCACTCTGTGTATCATAGAGGTATCTGTGGGCCTTCTCGGTAATGCTCATCACTATAAGCCTTGCAAGCAATGTGATTAATGAGTTAGTTGCGAGATGAAGCATTACAGAACGCGTAAAGAGACTTGTCAGTAACGAGATTGAACTAGGTATGAAGATACCGATGATCGAATCTTGGGCATGTAACATACCGATGACAAAGGGAACAACGTATGTTGTTGTGCAGTTTGACCGATAAAGATCTTCGTAGTTTATGTAGTAGCCAATATGATCATCCAGGTTCCGCTATTGGTTATTGATCGAAGATGTGTCTCGATCATGTCTACATAGTTCTCGAAGCCATAGGGTCCGCACGCTTAACGTTCGATGACGATTTGTATTATGAGTTATGTATTTTGGTGACCGAATTTTGTTCGGAGTCCCGGATGACATCATGGACATGATGAGGAATCTAAAAATGGTCGAGAGGTAAAGATTGATATATTGGAAGGTGGTATTCGGACAGCGGAAGGGTTCCGGAGTGTATCGTGTACAAACCGGAGTACAGGAAGGGTTAACGGAACCCCCCGGTGGAAGATATGGGCCATATGGGCCATGGGAGGGAGGCTAACCAGCCCACAAGGGGCTGGTGCACCCCCCCCCCCCACACATACACAAGGGAGGAGGCCGAATTGGACTACAGAAAGGGGGCGCCACCCCCTTTCCATCTCCTACTCCCTCTCCTTCCCCCTTTCCACCTCCGTAAGAAGGAAAAAAAGAGGGGGGTGAATCCTACTAGCAGTGGAGTCCTAGTAGGACTCCCCCCTCCCTTGGCGTGCCCATGGTGGCCGGCCTCCTCCTCCCTTCTTTATATACAGGGTCAGGGGCACCCCAAAGGCACAACATTGTCTTAGCCATGTGCGGTGCCCCCCTCCACCGTTTACTCCTCCAATAGCTAGTATCATCGTAGTGCTTAGGCGAAGCCCTGCGCGGATCATATCATCAAGCCCATCACCACGCCGTCGTGCTGACGAAACTCTCCCTCAACCCTCTGCTGGATCAAGAGTTCGAGGGACGTTATTGAGCTGAATGTGTGCTGAACTCGGAGGTGCAGTACATTTGGTACTTGGATCGGTTGGATCGTGAAGATGTTCGACTACATCAACCACGTTAACTAACGCTTCCGCTTTCGGTCTACGAGGGTACATGGACACACTCTCCCACTCTCGTTGCTATGCCTCTCCTAGATAGATCTTGCGTGATCGTAGGATTTTTTTTGAAATTGTATGCTACGTTCCCAACACATTTACCTACTCGAGGACAAGCAGGAATTAAGCTTGGGGATGCTTGATACGTCTCCAACGTAACTATAATTTTTTATTGTTCCATGCTATTATATTACCTATTTTGGATTTATATTATTTTTGGGACTAACCTATTAACCTAGAGCCCAGTGCCAGTTTCTATTTTTTTCTTGTTTTTGAGTTTTACAAAAAAGGAATATCAAACGGAGTCCAAACGGAATAAAACTTTCGCAATGATTTTTCTTGGACCAGGAGACACCTACGAGACTTGGAGAGGAGGTCAGAAGACCTACGAGGTACGGCAAGCCATAGGGGCGCGCCCCGGGGGGGCCTTGCTTGTGGTCCCCCTGGAGGTCCTCTAACCCTAATCTTCGGCCTACAAAATTCAGAAATATTCCCAAACCAATAGAAGCATCCACCAAAATATTTTTCCACCACCGCAAGCCTCTGTTCCCCTGAGATCCCATCTTTGGGCCTTTTTCGGCGATCTGCCGGAGGGGGATTCGATCACGAAGGGCATCTACATCAACCCTATTGCCCCTCCGATGATGCGTGAATAGTTTACCATAGACCTATGGGTCCATAGATAGTAGCTAGATGGCTTCTCCTCTCTCTTTGATCTTCAATACAATGTTCTCCTCGATGTTCTTGGAGTTCTATCCCATGTAATGCTTTTTTGCGGTGTGTTTGTCGAGATTCGATGAATTGTGGATTTATGATCAGATTATCTATGAATATTATTTGAATCTTCTCCGAATTCTTAATATGCATGATTGAATATCTTTGTATTTTTCTTTGAATTATCGTTTTGGTTTTGTCGGGGGTTGGGTGCGACATATGCCAAAAGGATGGCTTATCATGGTGGGAGCGAGTAGAACGTCGCCGGTGCCAGGAAACGGGATGAGGCGAAGACATGCACGCCGGCGGATCTTACCCAGCTTCGGGGCTCTCCGGGGAGATAACACCCCTACTGCTGCTCTGCGGGGTCTCCGCATGATCACTAAAGCAAGTGAGTACAAGGTTGCTCCTAGAGCTGTATTCTGGAGGTAGGAGAAGGCAAGGCCAGCTCTCTCCTTCCTATATGATCTGGACTAGTGCTAAATGGATTCGAACCCTTTAGATGGGTGTCCCGGGGGGTTTATATAGGCCTACCCCCCGGGGGTACAATGGTAATCCGGCTGGGCGCGGGTCCCAGCCGTCGGTCTCACAGGCCGCCGTCTTCTCCGCCGACTGCTGGGGCCCGCCGACTAGTGGGCCCCACCGACGGGTCCGGTACTGTAGCCGTGCTTCTAATGACGCAGGCTTGGTCATGGGGTCGTGGCAACAGTGCTGCCGTCTATCGGACGATCACCGTCACCATACTCCGTCTTGTCTGGTTAATGGCACGTGGGGCCCGTGGGAGGAGCCGGCCGACTCCGGGAAGGCCGACTCCCACAGGTCCGTCTTTGGGGCGTACCCACCGTCTTCCGTGTTCTCGCTGACGGGTGGGTCCCGCCGTCTCTGGGTCGTACAGGTAGGCCGTCGTGGCCACAGTGCGCCGTCCACTGTGGCTGAGGTCAAGGCAGGCATGGCAACAGTGACGCGCCACGCTGGAGATCTCCAGCGATACGGCTCACTGTAGCCATGCCAGCCCCTCATAAGCAGGGGGCAATGGCCACACCGCGACCGTACCCCACCTCGCCTATCGTGGTGAAGGTAGGTGATGGGTGGAGTCACGGGCTGACTCTTTACAGCTGTCTTCTCTGGAAGTCGCCGGCCATGAGCCGGCTTATCTTGGAGTCGCCGTCTAGGACTCGGCTTTTCTTGGAGTCGCTTCTTGGGACTCGTCTTATCTTGGAGTCGCCTTCTGGGACTCGACTTATCTTGGAGTCACTGTCTGGGACTCGGCTTATCTTGGGTTCGCCGTCTGGGACTCGGCTTGAGGGGCGCAGCCTGCCCCGATGTCTTTGAAAGGCTCTGGGGCTCGTGTTAGCCTACCCGTGGCCCATTACTCTGACAGTAGTCCCCGAAGCTGGTGAGACTCCGAGAGCGACATATTGTGGGGCCTCAACAGTTTCATTCTTCTGGTGGTGGAATCTGGGCTTCGCTTGTCGTCTTCCTTCAGGCCGACTATCCAGAGTCGGATTCGCGGGGGGGCCGTCTTGCTCCGTAAAGAGTTCGAAAGTCGTGGCGGGAGATCAGGCGGCGTGCCTGATACGCTTCCCCGTAGCCGCCTGCCGCGGTCGTGTCGCGCGGCGCCACGCGTCAAGGACAGTCTGCCTACCCACGCGCGCGACGGGACAGGCCGTCGGGCGGGGCCCGCCACTACCGCGCCTCGGCATGCGAACGGATCCATTGCGGCCGTGCGGACGGTTGGGTTTCCCACGTTGTTACTGCACGCAGTAACTTCGTGGGGTAAATAGTGGGGAGGCGTGGGGTCCCGGGCACAGTTAATCCCACGCCCGCCCCATCGGCTTCTCAGCCTACAACGCTATAAGTAGGCGGGGGGAGTGGAGCGGCAAAGCACGCACACCCATCTTCCCTGCTCCCGCACCTCCTCTTGCCTCATCTGCTTCCTTTCCTCCTTCTTGCCGCTGCCGTGCCGAACCTCGCCGTGCCAGCAGCGATGAGCTCCTCCTCCGCCGCTGCGGCTTCTGCCATGCGCTCCGTCGTGTGGGACGGCTCAGAGGTGGACGACGACCTCATCGAGTTTCTCCGCAAGACGCGCTGCCTCCCCGGCGCGCACCTCGTGCGAGCCCACGCCGCGCCGGCAAGGGAGATATCGCCGGCGCCGGAGGAAGGCGAGCGGGTCATCTTCCGCTCGCACCTCATGCGCGGCCTGGGGCTGCCGGCGAGTGGCTTCTTCCGCTCCTTCTTGGAGTTCCACGGGCTCCAGCCACACCACCTTACCCCGAACACGGTGGTGCTGCTGGCTGCCTTCGCCATCCTGTGCGAAGGCTTTCTCGGTGTTCTCCCCACCATCGAGTTGTGGGGAGAATTCTTCTCATCCAAGCTCGGCACGCACGTCGTCGGCGTGCCAGCTCAATGCGGCGCCTTCATCGCGATGCGGCGACCGATGGCCGACAATCTGTTTCCCTCCATCCCGCTAATCAAGTCGGTGAAGATGTGGCAGCGGTCATATTTTTACGTGAAGAACGTCGCCCCCGATGGCGACTGGGTCAATCTGCCGCCCTATGAAGCCGACGCACCGGCTGGGAGGCTCCCCAGCTGGTCTCATCGAGTCAAGACGCTGACTCCTGCCGGAGCCACCGCCGTGGCGCGGCTCCGAGTTCTGACGCAATCGGAGGGCCTCGTTGGGGCCGACTTGCTGGCCGCCTTTGTGGCGCGCCGAGTCCTCCCGCTCCAAGGCCGGCTTCATCTGATCAGTCAGATGAGCGACCGCCGGGACCCGAGTCGGATGTGCACCAGGGAAATGCCCCGCGCAGAGGTGGAGAACATGGTGAACCACATCGCGAACTGCGAGCTTGGGGAGGACTGGCAGTTCGGCAAGGAGCCGTACTCGCCCGCCAACCCCCCTCCAGTGGTAAGTCGTATCTCCTTATTGTTTTGTCTTCTTTATAGCCGAATCCGACTTCTGATTTTCATTGGTTTCTCTGAATTAGAACCCCCATATTCAGCCTGCAGCCGGCGTCACAAGACCGCCCCGCGAGTTCGTCCCCAATCGAGCAGAGAACAATGTTGACGACCCCGACTTGGGGGCGGCGGCGATGGAAGCCGACGCCGAAGGCGGGGAGGAGGAGTGGGAAGCGGCCTCAAGCCCTCGGCCACCTTCACCGACTGGCTTGAAGATGATGCCAAAGGGGAAGTCGTCCCGCGCCACTAGCCAAGGGTCGGCCCATCGGTCGCGGGTTCCTCCGCCGGCTTGGCCGGCCAAGGCGGCGCGAAGAGGTGCCATGCCGGGCCGACCTCGCTCGGCGGCAAGCCGAAGAAGTTCAAGGGGGCGGCCGCCATGACCAAGCGGGAGGAAGCGGCCGCGAAGGCCAACCTCTTCCACAAGGAAGTGAAGAGGCCGCCGCTAGTCTCTGCGTAAGTGTTTCCGCCTTTGTCTTTATTTTCCTTCGGCGAGTCTTGTCCGAGTTCTTTTACACTTTCTTCTTCTTCTTCAGGGCTCCCCTTACCCTTGAGAGGGTCGCCGTCCCCTCCGCCATGGGGTCGGCAGAGACGTCCGCCAACACCCGGCGGGTCGACCCCGCCGCCGACCTCCGGGAGGCGACGGAGCGAAACGCGCGGGAGAAGCGCGACGAGGAGGAGGCCGACCGCCTGGAGAAGGCGGAGGCCAAGAAGGCAGCGGCCTCCACCCAGAAGAAGCTGGAAGAGGCCGAAGCCACCATTGCGGCCAAACGGCGAGCTGAGGAGGCCGCGCGCCGCCAATCGGCATTGCACGTCCTCCCGCTGTCCTCCGCACCGCCGCCTCCGGAGTTCATGGGGCAGACTGGAGAAGCCGGTGCCGAGAAACCCATCGTGGAGAAGGAGAGCGGCGAGGCCTCCATGTCGGACACGCTTGTGCCGCCACCGCCACCTCCGCCGCCGTCTAGGAGCATGCGAGGAAAACAGTCGGCGGGCCCGCCGGTGCTGCCGACTGAAGATGAGGCCGTGGCGACGCTGCTCCTTCAAGTCGCCTCGCCAGCGCGCCGCCGTCTTGAGAAGGCGACTTCGGCACCGCGGCCCTTGGAGGTCGGTGCCGCCAGCTCGGCCATCCCAGACGCCGAGGCGACGAGCGCCGCGCCCGTTGGGTGGGTGCGCGGAGGCGGCACAGGCCCGCTGAACCAGGCTCTTCTAGACGTCCAGGCGAAGCTGCGAGCCGAAGGCGACGCCCTCCAGAACTGCACCAGGGCGCATCTGGCATCGCGGACGGCGTCTGAGTATGTTTTTATTTTTGATTCTTGTTTTATTTGTTCTTCTCTGTGGGGGCGCGCTAGCGCACCCACTAGGTGTAGTCCCCGAGTTTCAGGCCGGCTGCTGAGCAGGCGGCTCGAAACTCCCTCGGGCGAGTTCCAAGTATTTATCTTTGTCTGAAATGTTTATTACAGGAGTATCACAACCTCCGTGCCACTGCCTTCAACCGCAATGCCGAGGAGTTGAGCAAGCGGACTGCCGACTTGACGGAGAGCCGGAGTGAGTTCTTCTTCTTCTTCGCGGGGGCGCGCTGGCGCACCCGCGGGCTGTAGTCCCCGAGATTCGGGCCGACTGCTGAGCAGTCGGGCCGGATCTTCCCAGCGACCTTCTTTTCTTGACGACTTTGACGTCTCTTTATTTGTTCTTCTTCTTCTTCGCGGGGGCGCGCTGGCGCACCCGCGGGCTGTAGTCCCCGAGATTCGGGCCGACTGTTGAGCAGTCGGGCCGGATCTTCCCAGCGACCTTCTTTGCTGACGACTTAACGTCTCTTTCTTTCGTTCTTCAGGGGCCAACGCCACTCTTCAGGAGCAGCTGAGCGAAGTCAACACCGCCTTGCACGTCAAGGGGGAGGAGTGCAGCAAGCTTGCTGCGGAGCGCGACCTGCTGGCTGCGCAGCTGGCCGAGCAGAAGGAGCTGCTCAAGGAGGCGCGGGACAAGGCCGAGAAGAAGGAGGCTGCTCTCTTGGCCGAGTTCGAGAGCGAGCGCTCTTCCTGGACTGACAAGGAGGCGATGCTGACCTCCGGCTTCCATGAGATCGAGGACATTGTCGACAATGAGTTTCTTTTCTTCCTTTCTTTCTTTGAGTTTCCGACTATAGGTCGGACTGACTTCTGATTTTTTGCCTTGCTTCTTTTTTGTCTTGGCAGACTTCTTCCCTGGCCACTCGCAGGCAGTCACTCAGGCCATCGAGGCTGATTGCGAGGCACGGAGGGCAAGCGGCGCGGAGATTGCTGCTAACGCCCCCCTGGTCGTCGACGAGCAGCTTCTGAGCATCGAGGCCCGTCTTCGTCCGGCCCATCGGCTGATGCGCCGGCTTCAGCGCGCCGGCGCCCAGGCAGTTGCCGCTCTGTGGCCAGACATGCCGGTACTGCGCACCGCCAGTCGGACTGCCGACTAGCTGGAGGTCGCAGCCGGCCGTCTTGAAGCTTAGAAGGGTTCCTCGGCCCGGGCCGGAGCGCCCCGGGCCTTGGAATTTGTCAAGGGGTGGTATCCGGGGCTAGACCTTGGCCGGCTGGCCGCGTTCCGGTCAGAGGCTCAGGCAGAGCTGGTGGCTGTGGAGGGCGCCCTTGTCGAGCGAGCGGTGGCGATCGCCGACTACACAGACACCAGCATCTTCGTCCCTGAGCGGGCTGCAGGCGGCGAGGAGGTGCCGCCAGAGTGGTTCGGGATGAACCCGGACTACGACGAGGACTCGGCGGAGGTGATCGACTCCAGCACCGAGGAGGAAGGCGAGGCGGAGGACGAAGGCGAGACGGAGGCGCCAGAAGACGGAGCGGGCGACCAGCCTCAGCTCGACCGCGCCTCCAGCAACGAGCCGCGTCCGATCGGGCCGGCCGCCGCTGGTGGCGATCAAGCCGAGACTGCCTAGCCAGCCGCCCCGGCACCTGACACCGCCGTCTCCTCCGACCCTCCGAACCCGTCTACTGCTCCCTAGGCTGCCTTCTGGCTTTTATTTTATCTGCTCTAGAAAGTCTTTGAAGAACTTGTTAATTTGCACAATTCCACCTGCGGGGTGTATTTTGAACTTCTGTTTGAAGATTCGTCCGACGGCCTATGTTATGTAAATATCAATCCGAGTTCTATCTTCCTTGCTTCTCCTTTGGCTTTTTCCTTTGCCGCCTTCCCCTAGTCGTCGCTTTGTCAGCCGGCTGACCGCTCCGTGGACTGCTGCTGGATCAAATGCCTGGGTTCTTTGGAGAAGGCAAGTACTTGCCATTCATTGGAGTCTTTTTAACAAGTTGGATAGAAAACGGCAAGCCGACTACTAACGAGTCGGTTTGTGAAAGGGAGCTGGAAGCCGGCTTAAGCTATGTTAATGCTTTTAGGTCCTTAGCCATTTTTGTGTGAGCACCCATTCATCCTTACTCCTTCCCGCCAAACAGTCGCTCTGCGAGCTGCAGCTTCTGGCAGGAGACGGCTTAGGCACCGCGCACTACTTGTCCGACTTCAGGAAGCATTTCATAGCGTAAGACGGCAAGTCCCCGGGCCGACTAGTCGAACCCGGTGCCAAACGGCGTAGCAAGGAGTAGCATACTTGAAGGCATCTTATCATACAGATAACAAAAAAGGGCAGTCCCCGAGCTCGTCTCGGGGGGCCCGAAGTCTCGGTACTTTAATACAAAGGGGTAGCATGGTACATACTGCATCAACTGTAAAACCTTCGGAGGAGATTTGCATTCCACGGTCGTTCCGACTCTTTGCCGGAGTCATCTCTCTTGCGTGCTCGGGGCTTCTGAGCTTCGATCAGGTAGTAGGAGTCATTGCCCAGCACTTTACTGATGATGAAGGGGCCTTCCCAAGGTGCCGACAGCTTGTGCTGGCCGGCTGTCCGCTAGATCAGTCGGAGCACAAGGTCGCCTTCTTGGAAAGATCTTGGCCTGACCTTCCTGTTGTAGTATCGGCGCAGGCTCTGCTGGTAGATGCCGGACCGGCTGAGTGCCAACAGCCGGCCCTCTTCCAGCAGATCGACGCCGTCTTGACGTGCTTCTTCTGCTTCCTCCTTGGTGTACATGGTGACTCGTGGGGAGTCGAACTCTATGTCCCTTGGGATGACGGCTTCAGCACCGTAGACAAGGAAGAAAGGCGTGAAGCCGGTTGACTTGTTTGGAGTCGTGCGCAGACTCCAGAGGACGGCTGGCAGCTCCTCAAGCCAACAGCCGACCGAACACTCTAGTGGTTCGACCAGTCGCGGCTTTATGCCAGATAGGATGAGGCCATTTGCTCACTCCACCTGGCCGTTTGACTGCGGATGGGCAACGGACGCTAAGTCCAGTCGGATGCCCTGCGTCACGCAGAAACGGGCCAGGGCGCCTTTGGCAAAATTCGTGCCATTGTCGGTGATGATGCTGTGTGGTATGCCGTACCGAGTCGTGATGTCGGCGATGAAAGTTACTGCAGTCGGACCATTCAACTTCTTGATGGGTTTTACTTCTATCCACTTGGTGAACTTGTCCACCGCAACAAGCTGATGAGTTAGGCCGCCTCGCGCCATCTTGAATGGTCCCACCATGTCCAGGCCCCAAACCGCAAAGGGCCAGGCGATGGGGATGGTCTTGAGCGCGGAAGCCGGCTGGAGCGGCTTGGAACAGAACATCTGGCATCCCTTGCAGTTTTGGACTAATTCCTTGGCCTCTTCTAGGGCAGTCGGCCAAAAGAAACCGTGTCGGAAGGCTTTGGCGACGAGTGCTCTTAAGGCCGCATGGTGGCCGCACTCGCTTTCATGGATGTCTCTAAGAATTGCTTGGCCTTGCTCTGCCTCGACGCAACATTGGTAGACACCAGTAACGCTGCGCCTGACCAGCTCTCTGTTGACTATGGTGTAGGCTGCTGCTCGGCATTGCACTTGCCGAGCCAAGATTTCATCCGTTGGCAGCTCTCTGTTTACTAGGAACTTGAGGATGGGCTGGGCCCATGAGGGTGCTGCTATTTCTTCAATGGCCACCATTGCGACTTGGACAAGGGCGGCTGGGCTGGGAGGCGGCGGGCTGGAGTCCGCGACTGCTTGCTGGATCGGCGAAGTCCCCGGGCCGACTGGCGCAGTTTTTGAGCCAACTGGCGCAGTCCCCGGGCCAAGCTCTGGATTCCTCGGGCTGACTGTCGCAGTCCCCGGGCCGGGTTCTGAAGTCCCCGGGTCGGCTTCGACTGCGGTTTTCTTGGAGCCGTCTGTAAGAACTCTCGTGCCGTTTGCGGGTGCTCTTGAGTCGGATCCAACTTCTTCGGGGGGAGCCGGCACAAAGATGGAGTCTGATTCTGGTGAAGGCTTGATAGACGGCTTGAGGAGGCGCTGAAGGGCGACGCCGGATGGTATCGCTTGGCGTGTGGAGCCGACCCGTGCCAGGGCGTCTGCTTGGTCATTGTCATTTCTTGGCACGTGAAGGAATTCGCATCCCTCAAAATATCCGCTGAGTTGCTGCACCAGGAAGCGGTAGCTCGCCATGTTTGCATCTTTGGCTTCCCAGTCGCCAGACGACTGCTGGACCACCAAATCGGAGTCGCCATAGCACAGGATCCATCAGATGCCGAGTTCTTTGGCAAGCCGGAGCCCGTGAATGAGCGCCTCGTATTCGGCAACATTGTTGGAGGCGGCAAAGTGGATCTGCAGCGCATACTTGAACTTGTCGCCTTTGGGGGAGGTGAGGACGACGCCGGCTCCCAAGCCAGTGCGCATCTTGGAGCCATCGAAATGGATTCGCCAATGAGTGGAGTCGGGCGCTAGTGGCAGGTACTGGGTCTTAGCCCAGTCGACGAGGAAGTCGGCCAGTGCTTGTGACTTGATGGCGGTGTGGGGCTGGTAGTAGATGGTGTAGGGAGCCAAATCTATGGCCCATTTGGCCACTCGGCCCGAAGCATCTCGGCTTCCAATGATCTCGGCCAGTAGAGCTGTGCCGACCATAGTGATTGGATGTTCTTGGAAGTAGGGCTTCAACTTCTTGGCGGCAAAGTGCACGCCGTAGCACATCTTCTGGTAATGGGGGTAGTTCTGCTTGGAGGTCGACAGTACCTCGCTCAGGTAATATACTGGTCTCTGGACAGGGAGCGCCTTGCCTTCCTCCTTGCGTTCAACTACAATGATTGTGCTGACTACCTGGCTGGTGCCGACAATGTATAGGAGCATAGGCTCTTTAGGAGTCAGAGCCGCCAGCACAGGGGGAGTAGTCAACATCTTCTTCAACTAGAGAAATGCTTCATCCGCTTTGTGGTTCCACTCGAAAAAGGTGGTCTTCTTCATCAGTTGGTACAAAGGGAGAGCCTTCTCGCCCAGCCGACTGATGAATTGGCGGATGTACACCAAGCAGCTGGTGAACTTCTGCACATCTAGCAGTCGGCGGGGGACTTCCATCCTCTCGATGGCTTTGATCTTTACAGGGTTGCACTCTATGCCGCGTTCAGAGACCAGGAAGCCAAGGAGCTGGCCGGCTGGTACTCTGAAGACGCACTTCTCGGGGTTGAGCTTGATCTGGAATCGGCGCAGGTTCTCAAAGGTTTCTTGGAGATCTTCCAACAGTGCCCCATGCTTTTCCGTCTTCACCACCACATCGTCCACGTAGACGTGGGCATTTCTGCCGAGTTGCTTGAGGAGACACTTCTGCATGCAACGCTGAAAGGTGGCGCTGGCATTCCTTAAGCCGAACATCATAGTCAGGTAGCAGAAGGCTCCGAACGGCGTGATGAAGGCAGTCTTTAGTCTGTCTGCCGGGTTCAGCTTGATCTGGTGATATCCTGAATATGCATCTAAGAAGCTCAACAGCTCGCATCCGGCTGTGGAGTCTATCACCTGATCAATTCTTGGTAAAGCAAATGGGTCTTTGGGGCAAGCTTTGTTGAGGCTCGTGTAGTCGATACACATCCGCCACTGCTTGTTTTTCTTCAACACCAGGACCGGGTTTGCTAGCCATTCTGGAAAAAACACCTCCATAATGAAGCCGGCCGCTAGGAGTCGGGCTATCTCTTCTCCAACAACACTTCTCTTTTCTTCTGACAGGCGGCGCAAGGGCTGCCTGACGGGATTCACATCAGATCGGACATGTAACTTGTGCTCGGCGAATTCCGTCGGTACACCTGGCATGTCTTTAGGGGACCATGCAAAGATGTCTCGATTCTCACGGAGGAAATCGACGAGCTCGCCTTCCTATTTGCTGTCTAGGTTCGCACCTATGACAGCGTGCCTCTCCGGGTGCTCCGGGTCCAAAGGTATCCTCTTTGTTTCTTTAGCCGGCTTGAACGAACCCTCAGCTTCCGACTCCTTGGGGTCGGGCGACATCTCTGGTTGCTGGCCGGCCATCACCACAACCCGATCAAGGAGCCGCCTCTCTACTGCAATCACCAGGGACTCGGCCAGCCGACTACTCTCAGCCGCGCAGGTGGACGACTTCCTGTAGTCGCCGGCTACGGTCAGAATCCCCTTTGAACTCGGCATCTTCATCTTGAGGTAGGCGTAGTGGGGGACCGCCATGAACTTGGCCAGAGCAGGCCAGCCAAGCAGTGCTTGGTATGGGCTTTCAAGGTCCGCCACTTCAAACCAAACTGGCTCTCAGCGAAAATGATCTTTGTCTCTGAAAAGGACGTCTATCAGGATCTTGCCGATTGGTGAGCAAGAAAGGCCAGGTACAATGTCGTGGAACACGGTTCGGCTGCTCTGAAGTTGTCTTTGCTTGATTCCTAACTTCTCCATGGTATCCTTGTACAGGATGTTGATGCTACTGCCTCCGTCTATCAATATTCGCGAGAAGCGAGCGGCCCGCCTATCTGTGGCCAGGGTGGCGCTTAAAACGAAGGCGTACGAGCCTGGATTCGGCATCACCTCTGGGTGATCAGCTCTGCTCCAACTGATAGGCTTCTCGGACCAATGCATAAACTCTGGAGTATCTAATGCTACTGCATTTACTTCTTGCTGTTGTAGCCGTCTGCTGCGTCGATCATCAGCCACACTGGTGAACACCACGTAGGCCCCGTGCTCTTCCGGGTACTCATCTTGCACGGCGCCGACTGGTCTGGCAACCGGTTGCTGGGGCGGCGGTGGAGGCGGCGGCCCAGCAGGCGGAGGGGGAAGGAGGCCGTCTCCCTTAGCGATTCTGGTGAGCCAGTGGCATTTCCGGGTGGTATGGTTTGACGGCTTCGCACCGCTGTGGAACTTGCAGGGGCCATCTAGAGTCTACTCGTAAGAGAAGGCCGGCAACCAGTTGGACTTGCCGCCTTTCTGTCGCTTCGCCG
>NC_041381.1:481359147-481376869 GCF_002162155.2 Triticum dicoccoides | reverse complement strand
TTCGACTGTCGCAACCTGCCGACTACTGGAAGTCGGATGCGGGGCTTTGCGCTTGTGATCATTCTGCTGCTGTCGCCGACTAGTATCTCCGGTCAGAGTTCTGGGAGCTTGAGGGGCCACTTTGCTAGTCGCACTAACTTGAATCTTTGTCTTCATGGAGGAGTCGGCCGTGGCATACTTGTCTGCTATGACCAGCAACTCGCCGAGGGTCTCCGGCTCGTCGCAGAGGAGCTTGTGCTTGAGGAGGGTGCCTTCTCTGCACCCTGCGGTGAAGTACTCGATAGCCTGCACCTCGTGCACGCCCTCGCAGGAGTTCCGAAGCTCGCCCCATCGGGTGAGGTAGTCGCGAGTCGACTCGTCTTGGCCTTGCACGCACAAGGAAAGCTGGCGTGGCTTGAGGGGTCGCTTGTACGTGCTCATGAAGTTGCGGATGAAGGCCTCGGTGAAGTAGACCCAACTGTTGAACTGTTCAACCATGTCCGGGTCGTGCCCTGGAGCATGAGTGGAACATACTTCACGGCAACACGCTTGTTGCCGATTTCTATGTTGACGGCTATGGAGTAATCAACTAGCCAATCTTCCGGCATCACGGAGCCGGTGTACTTGGGCGTGTCTCGGGGAGTGTGAATCCTTTGGGAAAGGGCTCATCTCGGATGCGGGGTCCGAAACAGGGAGGACCCAGCTCGTCTTCTTCTTCCAGCGCCAGGGATCGGTGAAGTCGGTCGATCCGGTGGCGGGCATCGTTTTCCGCGACTCCCTCTCGGTGGCCAAGGCGGTCGCCGAGAGTCGGATGCTCAACAGGTGGCTGGGAGACTCGTCCTTCTCTTCGTGGTGGGGGAGGCAAAAAGTCGCCCTGCCGCTCCACTGCTCTTGGGCGGCCGTCTTGGTCGTGCTCAATGGTGATGCGAGTCCGACTGTGGCTGACAGCCGGATCCTTCTCTTTTCTTCCGCGGACGCCGCCAGTCGGCGTCCGAGACGTCGCGCCTTGATCTCGGCAGGGAGGCAAGTCGTCGTTTTGTCGTTGCGGCGCCTCCGTGCGGCAGCCGGCTTCGTTCTACGCGGCAGCCGCTTTGAGGAGCCGCTGGACCCGCTCGGTCATTAGGCGGCGCTCTTCGCCTTCGAAGTTGTCTAGCTCGTCCGCCTCCGCCTGGGCGGCGCAAATGTTCTCCGCAGGCGTGGCATACACGGGGCGATCGGCCCCGAACAGGTTGGCGATGGCCACGCCGCGTTGCCGGACCGTGCCTAGGCGGCTAGGCCCGGCCGGGGCTGGCGAGCCGCCCACAGCGCGATCCATTTCACGCTGGTATGCTTCTAACAAGCGTCTCATGCTTGCCAGCTTCTTCGCGCCTTCGATGAGCTGAAGGCGGCGTGCCTCCAGCGTCTGGCATCAGCGTCCTCCAGAATGGGCGCTGTCAGGTCTCACAGAGCCTCGTCGAGTGGATCGTGAGCTCCCTCACCGGAGTGCTCGCCATGACTGATAACGAGCACCTCCGTGACGGCGCTTCCGCTACTCTCCTCGTGAGGGAGCGGCTCGTCGTAGACCACCACATCGGTGGGGAATGTGTCGAGCGACATGCTGTCGGAGTCGACCAGCATCGGGTCGGTGGAGCCTATGGACTCCAAGTCCACGTCGGGCTCGCCAGCGACATGGAGTTGGTCAAGAAGGCCCGCGAGGAGCCTTTCAGGGCCCCCCGTGCCTGCGTCGGATGCAGGCTCGTCGGAGATGCAAACCTCACCAAGAAGATCGGCGAGGCAGATCGCTACACATGCGTCGTGGATGCCTTGCAGTGCGTCGGGGCAAGCGCCATCGGCCGTGCCAGGCTGGCTACGCTCGCTGGGGAGGAAGAGGGTTCCCGTCCAGCGCAGATCGCCGGACGACGGTGCACCTCGCCCCATGGTGGGCGCCAAATGTCGAGGGTTGGGTGCGACATATTCCAAAGGATGGCTTATCATGGTGGGAGCGAGTAGAACATCGCTGGTGCCAGGAAACGGGATGAGGCGAAGACATGCACGCCGGCGGATCTTACCCAGCTTCGCGGCTCTCCGGGGAGATAACACCCCTACTACTGCTCTGCGGGGTCTCCGCATGATCACTAAAGCAAGTGAGTACAAGGTTGCTCCTAGAGCTGTATTCTGGAGGTAGGAGAAGGCAAGGCCAACTCTCTCCTTCCTATATGATCTGGACTAGTGCTAAATGGATTCGAACCCTTTGCATGGGTGTCCCGGGGGGTTTATATAGGCCTACCCCCGGGGGTACAATGGTAATCCGGCTGGGCGCGGGTCCCAGCAGTCGGTCTCACAGGTTGTCGTCTTCTCCGTCGACTGCTGGGGCCCGCCAACTAGTGGGCCCCGCCGACGGGTCCGGTACTGTAGTCGTGCTTCTAATGACGCAGGCTTGGTCATGGGGTCATGGCAACAGTGCCGCCGTCTATCGGACGATCACTGTCGCCATACTCCGTCTTGTCTGGTTAATGGCGCGTGGGGCCCGTGGGAGGAGCCGGCCGACTCCGGGAAGGCCGACTCCCATGGGTCCGTCTTTGGGGCGTACCCACCGTCTTCCGTGTTCTCGCTGACGGGCGGGTCCCGCCATCTTTGGGTCGTACAGGTAGGCCGTCGTGGCCACAGTGCGCCACCCACTGTGGCTGAGGTCAAGGCAGGCATGGCAACAGTGCCGCGCCACGCTGGAGATCTCCAGCGATACGGCTTACTGTAGCCATGCCAGCCCCTCGTAAGCAGGGGGCGATGGCCACACCGCGACCGTACCCCACCTCGCCTATCGTGGCGAAGGTAGGTGACAGGTGGAGTCACGGGCTGACTCTTTACAGCCGTCTTCTCTGTAAGTCGCCGGCCATGAGCCGGCTTATCCTGGAGTCGCCGTCTGGGACTCGGCTTATCTTGGAGTCGCTGCGTGGGACTTGGCTTATCTTGGAGTCACCGTCTAGGACTCGACTTATCTTGGAGTCGCCGTCTGGGACTCGGCTTATCTTGGGGTCGCCGTCTGGGACTCGGCTTGAGGGGCGCAGCCTGCCTCGGTGTCTTTGAAAGGCTCTGGGGCTCGGGTTAGCCTACCCGTGGCCCATTACTCCGACAGGTTTGGCCAACTAGATTGGTAGTTCTTGCAATGGGAGAGGTGCTTAGTTTTGGCTTCAATGTTGCGGTGGCCTCACCAAGTCACATAGTAGGGGTAGCGAGGCACGCATTGTGTTGTTACCATCAAGGATAAAAAGATGGGGTTTTCATCATATTGCTTGAGTTTATCCCTCTACATCATGTCATCTTACTTAAGGCATTACTCTGTTCTTATTAACTTAATACTCTAGATGCATGCTGGATAGGGGGTCAACGTGTGGAGTAATAGTACATGGCCACCATATTAATATGTTCACCCACTTTTCTATCATCATAACTTTGCGCTTTTCTATCAATTGCTTGACAGTAATTTGTTCACCCACCATATTATTTCTTTCAAGAGAGAAGCATCTAGTGAAACCTATGGCCCCAGGTCTATTTTCCATCATATATTTTCAGATCTATAAATAAAAAAACCCAAAAATACCTTGCTGCAATTTATTTGTTTTTGCTTTGTTTTCCATTTTAGTAATATTTTATCTATCTCTATCAGATCTCATCCTTGCAATTGACCGTGAAGGGATTGACAAACCCTTTATCACGTTGGGTGCAAGTGTTTGATTGTTTGTGTAGGTGCATAGATTGGAGACTTGTTTGTACCTCCTACTGGATTGATACCTTGGTTCTCTAACTGAGGGAAATACTTATCTCTACTTTGCTACATCACCCTTTCCTATTCAAGGGAAAAACCAACACAAGCTCAAGAAGTAGCAACCGGCAAGGGAACCGCAATCCTAGATCATGGTTGGAAGTGAGACAGGCATGTGGTAGATGCTCTGCAATCCCTGGCCCATGGCAAGGTACATGGGGGTGGCAAAAGGAGGTGAGATTGGAGGCCAGTTGCGCCACGAGGCATCCGACAGCGCGAGCGACATAGTGAGATGGCTAGGGGATTGAGAGAGATGCACCCTCAGGAGAGAGGAGACTTGAGCGAGTAATAATCATCGAAGAGGAAATCGCTTGATTGACCGGTTAGTCATAGTAGGAAGAAGAGGAAGGGGCGTGCTCTCTTTGGTGACCATGAGATCCATGCATGCCGCAAATTAGAGATCAGAGGACTGCGAATGGCTGGGCTATATTGAATCAACACCTAAAACAATATTGATGACCCACTCACATGGGAACCTAACAATTTATTCTTTTTTTTTGTGCCGATGTGGTGGTTGTATGTTAGAGAGCGTTGACATGGCACCATGCTAATGTGGATAGTATGCATGTTGAGAGAATAGGAAGAAGTGGGGAGCAACTTCTTAAGAATGGTAGATTCACCACATAGGTACTTCCTTGGGCATATTTATGCAAGTTTTCAAGCAGCTAGATTTGGGGCTGAGGAACTGAAGCAGTATGTGGACCAGGCTAGTTATTCATATACGGAGCATGGCTTTGATGTTGCAATGGTTAAATTTAAAGATGAGGATAAAGAACCATGGAAATGGCTGGCTAGAATCCCAAGAGAAACTTAGCTAGGCATGCAATGGACTTGAATCGCAAGACCGATTTAGTTGTCAACAACATTAGTGAGGTCTTCAACAGGTATATATATTAGAGTTTAGGTCAAAGCCAATTAAAACCATAATAGATGGAATAAGATCTAAGTTGATGGTCAAGTATCAAGGGATCAGGAACAGATAGAGGATACAAGGTGGGAGATAACCCCTACTTATGCAAAGAGGCCAGAGGAGTCCAAAAAGTATTCTAGGTTTTGCAAAGCAGCACAATCTAGCCCAATATTGTGAGAAATTACTAGTCGTGAAAATATATGTGCGGTAAACCTTGAGGCTTGGACCCATGGATGTAGGAGGTGGGATATGACTGGTGTGCCTTGCAAACATGTTGTGGAAGCCATCAATAAATCTAAGCTCCACCCTGAGGATTTTGTTATGATTTTTTTCAAGAAATCACTATATAGAGAAGCCTACATGCACATCATCTATCATGTCCCTGGTCCTGACCTGTGTCCCAAAACCACCTCACAAGACTTTAATCCACTTGTTTTCAAGAGCAAGAAAGGAAGCCAGCAAACTTTAAGGAGGAAAGGCAAGGATGAGTTTGTTATACCAAAGGTTACCTCAAGGATGGCAACCATAACATGTAGTAACTACAAAGAGCAAGGCCATAGATATTCTAAGTTTGGTATCACTCTTACACCATCTTTTAGATGAGGAAAATTAAACACAAGGTACTTCACCTGTGCTTTTTTCAACACTACTTAAGTTAACATGTTTACAGCTTGTTTTCATATCCAGCAAAATGGGAGCTTCTATCATGAGGAGGCTGGATCATCAACACAAGAGAGTGCCCAGACAGCCACAAGTACAACAAGAAAGACTGGACCAAATGCACCTGTTAGTGCAACTCCTATAAGCACTGCCCCACCATCACGTGTTGAAGCAAGGGCTCCATCAGCTGCTACAACCAGGGCTCCATCGTTTGCTGTAGGAAGGGACACATCATCTCTTGTAGTAAGCGCTCCATCTCCTGCAGCTAGGGCTCCATCATCAAGTAGGTCTCCACCTAGATCTCCAACGACTAGATCAATGGCAGCAATAGCCATAACTAGGTCCGTTTTGACTAGATCAATGGCTGCAGTTACAAGGTTGCCTAAAAATCTACCTCTAGGTCAAGGCCTTTCTCTCCCCAAAGCAGCTACTACTGCTGATGATTAGGGTCCTTCAAAAGGCAGTCAAAGACAACACACAAGATGAGATAGTACCTGACAACTAGTGGTGCTAAGTGGTGATGTGTTATGTGATGATCTGCTGGTGACTGGAGTATTTACTGCTCTGTTATGTGATGACTTGTGATGTGGTGTTGTGTTAGCTTAAAACAAACCAGATGTGTTATGCTACTGTATGGAGAGTCTATGATGATCCAAAATGAAAACATACTTGCAAACTTGCTGCAAAAATGGAAATATACTTGCTGCCAAGATGGAAACATACTTTTTTCGAAATGGCAGTTATCCTGCATTCATTAAGAAGAAAAGAGTTGCTCAATTAATTAGGAAAACCGATCAAAAACCTGATTTCCCAGTTAATTATGAAGAAGCGGACGAAAACCATCACAACCGCTGAGCGGCACACATAAAAAGTCCATGCACACCACTCCATAGAGGGCCTCGGCGAGACAGCACACAGACGTCATCGTCATCACTCCTCTCCTAGGGGCGTCATCACCATCTCTACACTTTGAGAAAATGACTCTGACTTTGCCGTAGGTGATCGTGGACTCAATCCAGACCATAGCAGATGCGTGAAGCTACATCAAGATTTGCGCCAAAGCTCAGCCACATGCGGCTAGACAACGAAACTCTGACTCTGGCGGAGAACTCTGAAGAACAAAACCAGGCACGACTGGCACCACGGAAGATCGCCGAATGGGCGACCTACTTCAAATTATCGTATACCACATGGCCTGCTGCCGAAGCTTCAACTCCACAACAACAAACAAACCGAGGTAATATCGCGGACACACTAAAGAAGAGCCAACTACCACAGCCATTGTTGTGTCGCCGCCATTGCTCCCACCGTCATCGTTGCCACAGAATCCTGGCTACCACAACCACTGCCATCCACGAGTCATGCCCACTGATGTCGAGCTCCCAAGATGAAGCCCCCAAGAGGGAGTACGACACCAAGGCGTCGCCATCGCCCGATCACAGATCAAGGATTTCCCCGGAAAGGTAAAGTTGGATGGATCCATGCAGGAGAGGAGCAGCAACAAATCAACGATGCCTCCCGAAACATACTTGCTGCCAAGTAATGCATCCAAAATTGAAACATGCTAGCTGCAAAATATGTCAATCTAACAAACATAGTTGCTTCCACATTTGGACACACAGATATATGATTTTTTGTCTTGATAAGTCTCCAACGTATCTATAATTTTTTATTGTTCCATGTTGTTATATTATCATTCTTGGATATTTTACATTCATTTTATAGCAACTTTATATCTTTTTTGGGACTAACCTATTGACATAGTGTCCGATGCTAGTTGCTATTTTTGCTTGTTTTTTACTTGCAGAATATCAGTACCAAACGAAGTCCAAAAGCCACGAATTTTTTTGGAGATTTATTTATGCACAAAAGACAACTTGGGGGCCAAGGAAGCACCAGGGGGAGCCCGTGGGGCCCACCACCCATGTGGGCGCGCCAGAGACCCCTAGCACGCCCTGATGGGTGGTAGGGCCCATGGAGGTCCTCCCACCGCCTCTCAGCTCTATAAATACCCAAATATTCTAGAAACCCTAGGGGAGTTGGCAATTCTAGTACCTTGCCGGAGGGGAACATGATCACGGAGGGGTTCATCATCCCCATTGGTGCTCCTCCGATGATGCGTGAGTAGTTCACCCCAGACCTACGGGTCCGTAGGCAGTAGCTAGATGGCTTCTTCTCTCTTTTTGATTCTCAATACAATGTTCTCCTCGTTGTTCTTGGAGATCTATTTGACGTAATGACTTTTCCGGTGTGTTTGTTGGGATCCGATGAATTATGAGTTTATGATCAAATATATCCATGAATATTATTTGAGTCTTCTTTGATCTCTTGTATGCATGATTATTAGAGCCTCGTATTTCTTCTCTGAAACTTTGGTTTCACTACAAAAAATACACTTCCGTGATTATACGTGTTTGTCACAGCAGGTCGCGTTTTTTGTCATGCATGTACATCCATAACGATTTATGACAGAATCAAGATAGTCATACCTGTGCTGTCGTAGAAGTGTTCCATGACATTACCAAAATTATCATCACGGAACTGTCCACTTCCATGACGATAAATCGCGCGTCACAAAAGTGCTTTCGTCAAGGGTGACCGACACGTGGCATCCACCGTAACGGAACGCCGTTAACCTATCAGGTCGGGTTTTGGATCCGATAACCTGTTAACAGCCCCGACCAATGGGGATTTTCCACGTGTAAAATCATCATTGGCTGGAGGAAACACGTGTCGGCTCATCATTGGGACAGATGTCATTCACTCACTGGACAGAAGGCGCCTATGATACGTCGACACGTGGCATGGCCCAACAGCGGCCCATTCCTGTGAAAAGGTCGGCCCGTTAGACTTGGTCAAAAGCTGGCGGGTCGGCCCATGGAAAGCATGTTAATGGCCTGTTAGCATATAGCCCATTTACAGCCCGCTAACCTAAGGCCCGTTACGCCCTATGCGAATTAGTCCCAGTAGCGTCATCTGGGCCATCCAATATGATTCCAGCCCATTTTCACTTCTGGCCCATGTATGGCCCATGACGTCTTTCGGCCCATATGAGGCCCTTTGTAACTCTTGGCCTATTAGCGGCCCGTGCTGAAACTGGCCCGTAAAGAACAGTGTATTACTTTACACCCATTAACGGCCCGCGGTGAAACTGGCCCGTAATGAACAGTGTAACACTTTATACCCATTAACGGGCCGTTATTCCGTTGGGATGTTTCCAGCCCAAGTTAACTTTTGGCCTTCTGAGGGCCCATTTATTCTTGGGCTCATTTGTAGCATTCGGTTACTTACGGCCCGTTACTATCATTTTCTGCTTGTGGGCCAAATTCAGCCCGTCGTTACAGTCGGCCTGTTTGTGGTCCATTAGTCTGTTGGGCCATTTTCATAGCATCACCAAATACGGCCTATTAACGGCCCGTTATGGTCAGCCCATAAAACGTACGATTTTCATGATAGGCCCATCTACGTCCCATTAAAGGCCCGTACAAGACCCATAAATGACTCGGCGGCCTATGGATCCTACGTGAGGTAGAAGGCCCATGGATACTACGTGTCGTAGAAGGCCCATGGATCCTACGAAACATAGAAGGCCCATGGATCCTACGAGACGTAGAAGGCCCATGGATCTGACAGCCCGTGAAGGGCCATGGTCGGCCGAGTTGGCCCCCGTTTGAATGATATAGCATATTCAAAGAATTATCCTACTCAATACTATCACCTCCAAAAAGCATACACTATACAACAAAGAGATCAAGGCATAGAAAGGTAGAATAATCCTACACTATACAATAAAGAAACTACAGCCAATTATACCCACTGGGCATTATGGTTCGGCACAGGTGATAATAAAGCATACACAAACAACAAATTACATACACTGGGCAAATACAGCTCATACATCATGGACGCGCATCAACTTAACTCCATTTGAACTATAATCTCTTCAGAAAATAGGATTGGACGGATTCAGATAGCACAAATTTCAGTCTGCAAAATCTCCAATTCCTTCATGGTTACCTCGGTGTCTTGTTTCATTTTTTTGACTCCTGCATCTAATACCTGCATGTCCAGTCTCAACTTGTTGCTTATACGTTGACAATCATGTACACGTTGTCTTGCCACCTCTAGTTGATGCTCGAGAACATCAGCACATTCCAATTCCAATCCATAATCATTCGGTAACGGCCATGCCGCACTGCTCGTAGATTTTTGTGTTGATGTCACTTCATCCTGAAATGTTTCTGTAAGTACACATGACTAGGGCAAAACTATAGTTACAACAGTGAAGCGAACAAGACACTATTTTGTACTACATGGCAAAACAGGACTAACAATAATGTTACAAGTCACTTTTTCACAAAAAAAATGTTACACGTAATGAAGCATAAGCAGGTGATATTTTAAAAATTATAAAAAAGATAGTCTGTGCAGCCTACATACAGAAATCCCTCTTAGCTCACCCGAGGAGCATGATGTTGGGGCCCAATCAAAAACACAGACAAGTTACAAATTTAGACAGCACATTGCATATAAGTAAGCAAGCAGTTGGCCATTCTGTACCTCAATTGAAGTCTTAGGGAGCATAATGAACAGCAGATGGTTTCATACAAACATACTACAGCAGGCAAAACTATGCAATCATTAGCGTAGTATAAACTAGATTGTGAGCCTCATGCAATAATAGTTGGTTAATAGACATCAAAGCTTCAGGCACACTTCGGCAGATTAATTAAATGGTAAGGCCTTTAATTATGTCAACTAATAGTGATACAAGTACCGAACATCAGGCATGATTATTTGGGCATCTCATTAAGTGAGGACAAATAAAGCAATTGAAAAGAGAAAATTAACTATGCCTGAAACAAACAAGGAATTGAACTGTTGAGTTGCATACAGTGACTTACCTTAGCAGGTTGAAGAGGCTCAGTGCAGCTCCTACTTCTCTTGCAAGGCTCCTTCCTAACATCTTGTACATGGAAATCCTCAATCTTATCTTCATTGCACCCCTCTGCAAGGTGACACAAACTAATTACTCGTCTCCTTCGAAGATAAATATGCATACTTTCCAGTCTGTGAACACAAAAGGATGAGATTATAACAAAACAACACCACATAATGAAACATCCTGCATCTCTTGCACTTGCACACAATGAAATGAGCATTTACTATGTCTGCACTATGTAAAAACTAGGCATACCTTTGAACTGGATCTCCAGGTACTCTTGGAGAGCCTACTGTAGTGTACAGCTGAACCTTTATGTCACCTATGAGTTAGACAAGGCCCCACTACAGCAGCCCTTAGTGTTTAAATCATTGACAAGCTCTGTTAGAGTGTTAGGTCAAGAACAGCAAGTAATCAAAGCAAACAGTCCTAGTATGGCTGGCTGATGCAAACAAGCAATTGAACAGATGTGTGAGCAAATCTTACATATCAAGAAAAGAAGCAAAGAAGGAGGCTTAAAGACCATCACTTGACTGACCAGATTTAAGGGGCATTTAAACATCATGTGCAACGTATGAACTAACATAAACATTGCATATTCCAGATTCTACAATGGAATGCACATGTATTAGGTTACGCCATGTATGATGATGCCTAAATGTACAGATAGCAGGCAGGAGTGATTCATCATTGCACGCACAATTGAATTGCAGATTAAGGGCCAGTTCGATTCTGCCTTTTCAGGGCATATTGTCAAAATAAGCCATAAAAGATGTAAAGAAGTCATTTTTGAGTTATGGGCTTGGGCTTCACTAATTTCGCTTTGGAGGGGGGTGTTTCGGGTAGAACCTCACTAAAAATTGAAGGGAAGGGGAATAGTGAAATGACTATGTTGTCTGCCTATATTATACTCAAAATGCAACAGCTGACGCCCGTGTCACACCTGACCCTCAAGTAAAAACAAACACGCAAGCATTCATTGCCCTGCCCGCTTGCATATCCTCTCCCCTTTCCCTCTACCTCGATCCCCTGCCTGCAGCACTAGGGTTCCTCCAGCGAGCCGTCGCCACTGGTCCCATCTGGCCTGGTCCTCGACGATGCTATGTCCAGCTAGGCTACATGGCCAGCGGGTAGGGGCAAATCTCCCTGGCTGCTCCTCCCTCTAGTGACGCCCCTCATTCTCATGGTCTCCAGCAGCTGCTCCACTGTGGTTCATCCAACGCACTATTCTGGCGGGCGCTGCACAACTACGGCTGATGCCACACTGCGGCAGAAGGCACCTGTCGATGTCAAAACCGGCGGATCTCGGGTAGGGGGTCCCAAACTATGCGTCTAGGCGGATGGTAATAGGAGACAAGGGACACGATGTTTTTACCCAGGTTCGGGCCCTCTCGGTGGAGGTAAAACCCTGCTCCTGCTTGATTAATATTGATGATATGGGTAGTACAAGAGTTGATCTACCACGAGATCAGAGAGGCTAAACCCTAGAATCTAGCCTATGGTATGATTGTTGTTCGTCCTACGGACTAAAACTCTTCGGTTTATATAGACACCGGAGAGGGCTAGGGTTACACAGAGTCGGTTACAATGGGAGGAGATCTTCATATCGTATCGCCAAGCTTGCTTTCCACGCCAAGGAAAGTCCCTATCCGGACACGGGACGAAGTCTTCAATCTTGTATCTTCATAGTCCGGGAGTCCGGCCAAAGGTCATAGCCCGGCCATCCGGACACCCCCTAATCCAGGACTCCCTTAGTAGCCCCCGAACCAGGCTTCAATGACAACGAGTCCAGCGCACAAATTGTCTTTAGCATTGCAAGGCGGCTTCTTCTCCAGCTCCATATACTTGTAGAATAGTGTCCGGCTTCTTATAAATGCTGCGCTCCTTGGCTTCCACGTCCAATAAAGGCTATCTTCCATGTGTCGAATGAATGCGAAAAGCCAGGGTATTTTTACATTTTCCCCCTAGCTGCTCAAATAAGCTGCCTATATAAAAAGAGACGAGGATCTAGATCCGAACCACATCCCCTTCGCAAGCTTTCATTGGAGCGCTTCTTTCCAGAAAATCCATTCCATCATGGACAGCCGACGCGGCTCCTCTTCTCGCGCTCCCAGCCCCAAGCCTGGGGATTGGGAGAGATTCTCCGTCCCGCATAGCAAGCTAGTAGTGCTTCAATCCAAGGGGCTACTCCCCCCAGCATATATGGTCCCAGTTCGATCCGGGATTACCACCTATGGCGGCGGAGAACAGGCGGAGAGCGTCCCCAATCCCTCTCAAGGAGAGCGGGTGTGCCTAGTACCTTATTTAATAAGGGGACTCGGATTTCCAATTCATCCGTTTCTCCGAGGTCTACTGGAGTTCTACGGCCTCCAGCTACAAAACCTCACACCTGCCTCCATACTGCACGTTGCGGGCTTTGTGGCCCTCTGCGAGCTATTCTTGGGCGTCGAGTCCCATTTCACACTGTGGAAGAGGTTGTTCTGCCTTGTGCCCTACTCTCAGGAGGGGTCAATTTATCAAGTGGGCAGAGCCGAACTATGGCGCATCGCCGGGACCGGATACCTATCCGGTACCCCTAAGAAGGCGTCCGAGGACTGGCCTTCAGAATGGTTTTATATGGATGATGTCCCCCTGCCGGACCCTGTGCGGATCGGCCTCCCTGAGTTTAGCAACACTCCGTTAAAGAAACGCCTGAGCTGGCGCCCACAGAATCCTCAAAGGGAAACTGACAGGGACGTCCTTTACCTGATGAGCCAGATAAGATTGTTGGCTCATTCCGGATTGACCATGATCGAGGTCATGGCCACATGCATTACGGGGGGGGGGGTGCAGCCGCTTCAGTACAGAGGCCACCCCATGTGGGATTTCAACGGGGAGGACGACGCCACCCGGTGCAGTCACAAGGGACCAGATTCGGCTTCCACTCTAACGAAGATCTTATCCACTTTGTACAAGGGAGAAGAAGAGGAATTCATCCGTGTCAACCCACGGGGCGGATTCTCCATGTATAACCCTCCGAGCTGGGTAAGCGAACACTTTCACTTATCTACCCGCTTTCGAAATTCTCATAATTGAGTACTTAGTCTGGTGATGTTAACGCAGGAGCTACGCCAGACGGTGAAGGAGATCAACAGCCCTCCCCCACAGCCTGAGGACCCAGAACGGTCCCTCGATCCGGATTCCCAAGAGGACCCGGACTTATGTGTGGAGTTAATTGATGGGGAGTTTCATCAATTGAGTAAGGACAACACCTTAGTGGCCATTACGGCCGATTATCCCGGACTACTTCCAGCCTCAAAGGTAACCAAGACCGAAGTCCCTGTACTTTGAAGGAGATCCATCCATGCCTTATTTTGAATGTTGTAAACCAATAGTGTTTCGTTTTGCAGGGGAAATCCTTGAGGCGGAGTGCCGGGCCCACGATGGGCAGCCAACAAGGGCCGCTGCAGCCAGGCGGGCAAAAAAGAAGTGCGGACAAGATTGAGTCTCCGGTGCAACGGTATGGCGTGCGAATTTAATGCCTAGGGTTTATGCCCTCAAGTCATGCTAACGCTCATGCTCTCCTTAGGAAGAAGAGAGCCCGCCGGACTATATCCACCGGCCAGACTTCAAGGCCAGGTCCGGAAGCGGAGGCGGACACGAGGCGCGTGTCGGGCGTTCCTCCGACAGAGGATGCAGACGGGCTATCTGCCACCAATTCAGAGGTGGAGAGTGCCATGAACCACAGGCATCGCCGGCCTGTTCTTCAGGACGCATGTTTTTTCCCAGAGGCATTGAACGCCTTTAATACTGGAGATGCGTACCTCCGTGGTCTAGCCAGAGCCACAGAGCAGTATGTAAAAGACATACGGGTGAGTAAATATGATGGTTATATGTGTCAGTAGCCCCCGAGACTTGAAATAGTTAAGATAACTATTTTAAGGATCATATGTTATGCAGGGTCTTACAAAGAAGAACACGCAACTGTCTCAGGAGCTGGCAGAGGGCAAGGCCCAACTCGAGGCCAGCTATTGCCAAGGGGACCCCCTCAGGTAATATATGCTCCAAAAAATAATTCCGTTGTAAAGTGCGGCATGTGTGCAATTCTAACGATAACAGTGCAGATGGGGCCGGAGTAAATCCGGACAAGCAACAACTCCTACGCCAACTAAAGGCTGGCGAGAGCATGCTGACAAGGGTGAGGCAAGAGAAGAACAAACTTCAAGACGCCAATACCCAGCTGGGCGAGGAACTAAAGGATGTTCGTATTCAGCTGTCTGCTTCCATAAAGGAGAATCGACGACTTCGACGCGGCATTTTTAGTAAGTGCTTGAATGAATTCTCGAAAAAAAATCAGCGAGGAAGTCGATTGACAGAGCTATGTCTGTAGGTCTGCTGACAGGTCGTCCTGCGGAGGAAATGCCCAGTTCAACGGGGGACCTTCTTCCTGAGCTGTTGCAACTGCACGAACGAGTTCGGCAGGCAATGCAGGGCATCGTCCAGGCTATGTGGCCATCCCTCTCTGCACCCGAAGGCCTTGGGGAGCTTGCAAAGAAGCTGGAGGGAGTGCGGGAGCGCTTCCGGTTGTGGAAGATATCGGCATGTCGTCAAGGTGCCAGGGAGGCCTGGGCCATGGTGAAGACTCGGTACACGAAGGCTGACCCGAACCACATGGCTGAAGTCGGCCCTATGGGTCCTGACGGAAAGGAGATCCCTGTCAGTTTAGTATATGGCCAGGTAGAGCTGGCTGCAAAGTATTCTCAACAGGACTGTAAATTAGACCGCATGTTGGATGGTATTGAAGAAGAATATACCGAGTCGGATTGACTCTGTAATTTAAAATGACATAAAAAATGCCTTCTAGCCGGATTGTAGATCGTTTGTCATTGTGAACCTTTTCGCTTCGACCTCTGGACCCTATAGTCCGGAGTGTGTCCGAATACCCTCTCGATTATGTAAGAACCGGGTCATGCATGGAGACAAGGCGTAGGGGTCATAGTTGCTTTAGCAGACAAGTGCCCAACTAGTTATTTTATATTACATGGTTAGTAAGAAACATCTTCCAGGGAGAATAGTTCCGTTAGGGGTTCCTTTCCCTGGGAGGCATGCCCTAAAGTGCATGTCCGAACTGCTAAAAAGAGCAGAAAAAGCATCTGGGAGCACATAAATAAACAAGAAAAATCATCTTTTAGTTCACCGACCAAATATTCCCTTAAGAACGCTAGCTTTCGGCTTCACCCAGTCTGAGGTACACATCCAGCTGACCCGGCAGTAACAATCGCAGAGGTGCTCCCTTTACGACCTAGCCAAACGAACGGGAACGTAGTGGTAAGCACAGGAGCCAGGCAACACAGCTTGGCCAAAACTTAAGTCATATTGATGCATATAATGGTGTATAAAAGGTTCATGCCGAAGTGTCACACATGCTTTGGGCATGAGGCACGTTTATATAAACTTATGATAAAGAAGCCCCCAGGTATAATGAGCGTGGGTGGCGCGTCAAGTATGTGCGAACAATGCGCAAGCAAACCCCTAAGGGCTTGGGAGAAGAGAAAAAAAGGTAGGGAGAAGGAGAGAAATGCCAGACAGCTAATGTGAAAAAATAAAAAAGGGGACAGAGGAAGGAAACAGACACGGAGTCCGGCGCTAGGCGTAGAATCTTCGTAGGCGTGCTGCGTTCCATGGGTTCGGTTCAAGTCGGTTGTCCGATGCGTTTCACAGACGGTACACTCCACTAGTCAGTACTTGGTCGATTATGAAGGGACCCTCCCATTTGGGCTTTAGTTTGTCCTTTTTCTTGTCCGGTAGGCGTAGGACTAGTTCGCCAACGTTATAAGTTTTGGCCCGTACTTCTCTGCTTTGATATCTTCGAGCCTACTGTTGATAGAATGCGGAACGGGCTTTTGCCACGTCGCGCTCCTCCTCCAATGCGTCCAAGTTGTCCTGCCGATCGAGCTCGGCTTCTCTTTCTTCGTACATGCGCACGCGAGGTGAGTAATGAATTATGTTGCAGGGCAGGACTGCCTCTGCGCCCTATACCATAAAAAATGGTGTGAATCCGGTAGTGCGATTCGGCGTGGTCCGTAGCCCCCAGAGTACGGAGTCAAGCTCCTCTACCCAGTGCGTGTTAGATTCCTTGAGGGATCGCACTAGTCTGGGTTTGATGCCGCTCATGATGAGACCGTTGGCTCGCTCGACTTGACCGTTAGTTTGTGGGTGATAGACTGAAGCATAGTCGAGCTTGATGCCCATGTTTTTGCACCAGAGTTCAACTTCATCGGCCGTGAAGTTTGTGCCGTTGTCAGTTATGATGCTGTGGGGGACGCCATAACGGTGTACAACCCCGGATATGAAGTCTATCACCGGTCCGGATTCGGCCGTCTTTACAGGCTTGGCCTCTATCCATTTGGTGAATTTGTCCACCATGACCAGTAGATATTTTTTCTTGTGGGTTCCTCCTTTAAGGGGTCCAACCATGTCAAGCCCCCAGACCGCAAAAGGCCAGGTGATGAGTATGGTTTGTAGGGCAGTAGGCGGCATGTGGCTTTGATTAGCGAATAATTGGCAACCGACGCATAGCTGCACTAAGTCCTGAGCGTTGCTTACAAGCGATATTGAATCGATATTGTACCTTTGGCCATGATACGAAGTAGATATTGACTTATGTTCAAGCGATGCACATCCACGATCGCTAGATAGTGATACGTGGATGAATTGTGCAATCTCTCTCACATGCATACATATCTCATTTCCCTGTGGGCATCGGAATCACACACGCGCACTTCGTGTATTTCTCTCCCTCCGTGAGGGTTAAATTCGTCTTTCTACCCCGTCCTACAAGTCTCTCACACAGAAACACACACGCTCTCTATGTCTAACAGGCCCATCCCTTTAATTCCGCCCACCCACAGCCACTAATGTCTCAAAGTATAATAATGTCTCTCGCACATATGTTATCTACCTATCCCTTAATATAGCTAGATATGTGTCACACAAACTCCTTCTCCCTACTAGCAAGATGCCCATGCGTTGCACGGAACATCAAGATGCATTTGTATGAGAAGTTTATCTTGTGGGAGAAAAGGATGAACGAGGGAATGCCTTATTTGCAAATGCGGAGAGGGGTGTGGGTATCTTTTTGCAAAATTGCCATATTTTCCTTCCTGTCCGCCGGATATAAATCGGATGGCCTATATTGCAGGATGGCAGGAACACCATCATCACCAACTCTGTTTTTTATAAGAGTAGAGATATGTGAGCGTCACTGCCCCCCCCCCCCACACACACCCACACTTCTCAACATCGAAGGAGTAGGGTGACACCTTGATCTTGATACTAATCTATCGACTGGCTTCTCTCTCAAACATACACACACACAGTACCCGGCACCGAAGGAGCAGGGTGACACCTCGATCTTGATACTAATCTATCGACTGGATCCTCTCTCAAACAT
>NC_041381.1:481295833-481358797 GCF_002162155.2 Triticum dicoccoides | reverse complement strand
TGAATGGTGACAACTTGATCTGATCATAATCTGTCAATTGGTTTCTCTCTCAAACATTGTGTCTCGGTGCCTCGCTCGGTAGCCCCCTCGATATGTAGACTTCTCGCGCGCGCACAGCTGTAGTGATGATGACGCTGAACCCAGTGTGCCTCGTTTTTACCGGCCTCAAGTGATAGTTTTCACCATGTTTTCTGTTAATTAACAAGGCAACCTTTTGTTTGTTACTACTAGTGAATCTGAAATCATTCGGGGCAGACATAAAATATATCACTTCAACCCAATTATCGCAGCAACTATTTTAAAAGAAAGTAGCTAGTTGCCCATGCGTTGCACGGAACATCAAGATGCATTTGTATGAGTAGTTTATCTTGTGAGAGAAAAGGCTGAACGAGGGAAGGCCTTATTTGCGAACATGGAGAGACATGTGGGTATTTTTGCAAAATTGCCATAGTTTCTTTCATATCCATTAGATATAAATCCGACGGCCTATATTGCAGGATGGCATGCACACCATCATCACCAACTCTGTTTTCTACTCCCTCCGTCCAAAAATACTTGTCATCAAAATGGATAAAAAGAGATGTATCTAAAACTAAAATACATCTAGATACATTTCCTTTTATCTATTTTGATGACAAGTATTTCCGGACAGAGGGAGTATTTGTCTTTTTAGAGATTTCAACAAGTGACTATGACCAGACCTTACCCACATACTCAAAAAAGTAGTCCATAATTTTGATGTTACCCTCTTTTCTTGGCGGTGCAGTGCCATCTGGATACCTCATAAATAAATCAAGGACAAATCTGACCCCTTCCTGAAAAGACATACATAGCAAAATCAGTGAATCTACACTCTAAAATATGTCTACATACACATCCGTATGTGGTAGTCCATTTGAAATCTGAAAAAGACAAATATTTAGGAACGAATGGAGTATATACAAGAGTAGACATGGAGATATATCTCTAGCATGGTCTACAACAAAAATGTGCTGGGCTGGTTAGCGCCGGATGCTCGCAACGCGATGACATGAGTTCGAATTCTGTCTTTTAACTTTAGATTTTTATATTATATATTACTCTACTTATTTAATATATACTTCTTTCGCTACTGTACTGACAGTGGAACCCACAAAGTACTTAGAATATTAAGGATGGACTTGTTTCTTTTTAACTTTCTGTACGAAGCTGTAGCCACCCTGCAAGTCACGTGTACACTGTACATGCAATTAACTTTTATAGAGGGACAATCATACAGGCAATTAACTCAAATGGATTGGATGTCACTCTATTATTTCCAGCATAAAGAGCATCTCCAACGGCAGCCGACAAATTTCCTCCCGCTTCCTTTCATGGAGGACGACATCAAACTCCAGCGGCATACATTTTTACAACTCTAACCAACCAGATGAAGTTCGTGCAAACACGGACTGATTTCATATAAGCATGAAGGATTTCATATAAAAAAAGCCGGATCTTCATATAAACATGATGGATTTCATTACATTTACATGAACTAAGAGGTGCCAATCCGGCTCTCTTGTAAAATTAATACTCCCTCCGTCCAGAAATACTTGTCCTAGAAATGGATATATCTAGACTTATTTTAGTTCTAAATGGACGCCCGTGGATCCCTTTGTCTTCCACATGTCCGTTAGACACTTGCGGGGTCGACGAAGGTCCTCGGAAGAGATGAAGCAGCAAAGAAACCACCTGAATCCGCGGTCGTCACCTCGGCGGTGGCCTTCATGGGTCCCAAGTGGCAGCGGCCTCCCGTGTTCTACTTCTCCTCGATGATGGCGGCGGACACGGAGAAGCTGGCCACCCGACTCGTCGCTCTCCATGCACCCGGCTTCTGTCTCTGCCTGCATGGTGCTGCCGCAGGCACGGGAGGCGCGGCCACCGCAGACACTGGTGGCACGGTATGATGCGGCAGCGACGGCGCCCGTACCGGCGTGCTCGCCACCGTGCCAGTGTGGAGCAACTCGCCACTCCTCATCGAGCTGAACTGGAGTGGCGAGTTGTTGAACCACGCGTCTGCTTGGGGCGGCAACTGGCTCCGTCGGGCCAAGCAAGGTTGGTGAAGCATCGAGCGGCCTCGCCCGTATCCGGAGGGCTCGGCGGGCCACCCAGACGGGTAATATGCCGGAGAACGGCTCATCGAAAGCCATCGGAAGAGTGGATAAAATGGTGAAGGAGGAGATGGGGGAGCGGCGGAGGGGTGTGATTCTTGCCTGCTGTCTGTCTGGCCTCGTGTAAATAGAGGGCGGACGATAGGAGCTTGGCCGGCGTCTGGCCTCGTTTAAACTGAGGGCGGACGGGAGGAGCTCGGCCGGTGTTGTGTTTAATTCCGGCCCGCTCATGAACGGACGTGTGGCCGGAGTAGGATTATCGGTTTGCATGCGGGTTTAACGGAGGGGTTTAATGGAGGCGCCAGGCATGCAGCGGGCGACGCAGTACTATTCGATTTGACAGCATTAATGAGCCATCAAATCACAAAGACCCTCGCCTCTCGTGAAATCGACTGAGCTAGACTGCCCCGCCCTCTAGCCTTTTAAAAAAATGTATATACTCCACTTTGTACAGTAGTAGTATCGATGGATTGTGCCATGGAGCAAAACTTGAAATTAAAAAAAAGGTGGTACATATAGAGAGCGCTCGTGAACAATGTGTCATACATGGCAATAAATAAAGTACTACATGATACTAATATATGATACATGGCGCAGGAGTACTAAGTATTATTAATACAGTTTTGCTAGAACTCATCTAGATGAGATATAATTTGGTCTCATTCATCTTTTATAGCCATTGGATGTGATGCTATAAGATGCGTGTGTGCTGACGTGGGTTGTATTTGTTCTTGTGCAACAAGCTGACCACTGCATGTCATGTTTGATAGTCTCAACTCATTAAAAACATACAAGCCCCACATCTCTTCTTGGTTGATTCCTCTATTTATGTCAAAAAATAAGAAACAACGTGAGAGTTAATGCACCATGCCTATGTGTTTACTATTTGGTTTTCATAAGATGACTTAATACTCACCTAGACGGAGGGAGTATTCAATTTGACAGCGGGCGGCGCAGTTCCCGATACGGCTTTAATGCAGATGAGGGAGGGAGTAGCGGTTCCTGATATGTTGAACGGCCAATGCATCCTCCTTCAATTAATGCATGAGGGAAGTAATGGGAGGAGGTCCGGGAAAAGAGGCTGCACGATGTGAATGCAACGCAGTTTGCCCTCATTGCCCTCATATAAAGGCGCCCCTCCATTCCAATGCATCTACCACATCGTACGCACGTAAGCATTTGCCTAAGCGCCTACACTAAGCGCAAAAGAGCTCACTCCAGACCCATGGCGGCGATGCGCGTGAGCGGCCAGCGGCTGCGCCAGATGGTCCACGACGCCAGCCTGCGGCATGGCGCCGAGGATCATCTCCAGACGGTGTTGGAGACCGGCTGGTCGATGGCCGCCGTCGACGCCAACTACGACTCTCAGTTGGACCAGATGATCGTTGCCACCAGCAACAAGTTCACCGTCCTCAAGAAGCTTGCGGACGACATCGCCATACTCCTCCAGCCCGTGCGCCTGGGCTCCTCATTGTCTGCCACCCTAATCGGCCTCCATGGCCAGAACCTCTTTCAAGCACTTGTGGCCCTGCGACTGCCCGCCGACTCCACGAAAAATGTCCACCTGGAGGTCGTGCTCGCTGCGAGGCGCCTCGCCCTGCAAGAATTCGTCGACCTGCACATCCACGTGTACAAGAAAATCGTGTACATAGGTATCTACAAGGCCAGTGAGGACGCTACGACGTTGGCCTTCCTCAACTAACTGGAAGCCTTGGATACCTTTGCTGAGAAGCACCTCGACCTCGCCACAAAAGCCGCCGCTCCTTAGCCGCCGATCGGTGGCCCGGTGCACTAAGTTGAGGAGGAGGAGGTCGTACGTTCGTGGATCCATCTTTCTTCTTGCCTTCTGTAACCACCACTGCGATTGCATCATCGTGGCCTTAATTCTTATTGTGTTGTTGCATTCTCATTCCAGTCAATACCGACACGTGTGATCCCTTTGCTTAATTATATGCATCACTGTAACTAGTACTCCATCCGTCAATTTATAAGTTGTGCTTACCTTTTCCATCAACTTCGTGCGACGCGCGGGCATCTTGCTAGAAACACTAGAATATGTCTATATAATCTGTATGTGACAGTCCATCTGAAATCTCAAAAAAGACAAATATTTAGGTACGGATGGAGTAATATAGTAGGAGTATATCAAAACAATAGTGATTTCTTTCAAGTTTGTGAACAAATACTACTATTCTACTACTTTGGATCCGTCGCAACGCACGGGCACATTGCTAGTAAAAGGAAAAGGTCTGCCGCGTTCGCGTCGCATCCCCCACACGCCCGGGAATCAGGAGTACAACACGGCCCGTCCGGCACGACACATAGCTTAGGGAAGGCGTGTTGCCTAGCATTTTCACTTTCATGTGGGACCGCCGTTGAGCAAACTGACACCCCGCCCGCCGCCGGGTTGGAAAACAGAAACAAGGGGAAGATCTAGCTGTAGCACGGAAGCCAAGAAATTTTGCGTCATACGGGGATCGTTGATAGAGTAGGAGCATTCCGTACTAGTACTACTCCTACTAGTACCAAGTTTGTACTCCTAATACTATATTACTAGTACTACCACTATACAACTAGTAGATACGTGCACGGCACAACATTGTAGGAACAAAAAATGGGAAGATCTTGCTTTGGGTGATTTATCTTTTTTTCAATCAACATAGTATGAATAATATGATGTGGGGGGCACCCATGAAGCTTATGTGGCTTGGTTGCATGGCTACGGAAGGTTAGAGAAAAATAAATAGATAATGTGTTTAGAGTGCACTCCACTAAATAGATATACTTTGGATCCATTGCAACGGACCGGCACATCTATATCTATACCCCCTATATAGTGTGTGAAAAACTTTGAAAGTTGGTCGTTGGATGAAGCCAATCCGACGGTACAAAGATGGCAAATCCGAGCACTACTGGTCGTTGGATATCATCCACCAGATTCTGCCACATGTATAATCTAGAAGACTCCATGGTTGAACTTAATTCATGACTAACTTTGCCACAACTAAGCTTAGGCAAAGTTATTAGTTCTTCAAAATGAGAGCCACGAGTTGGCAAGCCTAAGGGAATATTGCCACATTTTTTGTGTGTATGTCAAGTGGGGCCTTAGTGTGGCTTGCCTAAGGTGTGGCTTGAACCAAACACTCACCTAAGTTAATCAAACTTGCCTAACCTTACATTCCACCAGATTTTGACACATGTTAGAATCCAGAAAACTCCACATGTAGAAGCATAATGCACAAACCACCAGAATCTCATGCGTGCAATGCACGTGTACCTTACTAGTACTAGTTGGTAGTGGTAAGAAACAAATTCCAGTTTTGGCACGAGCTTGTACTGCGGGAGCACCACAAGGCCTGCCGCATGAGTTACATTTCCCTCTCGGGGCCCACGGGACCGAACTTCAGTGGCTTAGTGCCCAGCCTATGAGTCAATGACATGCGGACCTTAAATGCGGTTGGCCCACATGTCATTCTCATGGTGGTGGCGTGGTTCATGACTCACTCGTTCGAGATGAACCGGCCGGTGGTGGTGTGGCCATGGTGAGGGTGCCATAGCTGGGCGTCGGGGCGTTACGAGGCGTAGATGGCCACACCGGCGGGTACTACCTATAGTACATAAGTACTCCAGCTGAGGATTGATGCCCGGGACGAAATGTGTCACAGCCGCTGGATGAAAATTCGATGGTGCAGGAGTATGGATTGGAGCACAGCAGTGGAGCAGGCAAACCGCGTCCAATCGGGTGTGTCTGTGGTAGAAAGTTGATGGTCACCGCAGTTCAGCTGGCCCGCATGTCATGCACACAAAGGCAGAGGAGCGGTGGGGCCGAGAGGGATGAGGGGCACGAACAATCCTACCATTCTGTCACTGACATGTGGGACGCATAAGCGTGGGTCCCACCTGTCAGCGAAGGAAAGGCAGGGCAAGGCAGTGATAGCCACGTCAGAGGATCCATGTCCACGTTGGGGGACGTCGTGTCGTGGGTTGGAGCGGCATCGTGGGAATCGCGTGTGGGTGTGGCAGTGGTAGAAACAAGAAACATGATGGTCATCGTGGTTCAACTTCCATGGACAAGCTGTCGTGTCTGCTGACACATGTATATCAAAACTAGAGTGTTTATATTTCAAGCATGTGAACAAGTATTATTCTACTAGTTTGGATCCATTGCAACGCACTGGCCAGCACATTGGTAGTAGTAGTGTCCATCTCTATCTCTAGAGGCCTTCCCTCGTTCATCCTTTTCTCTCACAAGATAAACTACTCATACAAATGCATCTTGATGTTCCGTGGAACGCACGAGGATGTTTCCTTGGGGGTCTCTCCAGCGCGGCGTGGCCGGAGTTGCAAGTTGACGCCCCTTGAGATGTCGACATTGAGGGGCACTCAGATTTCCTTCGATGAGCAGGTAAGATGAGTTTGATCACGTAGTAAATGCATTCTAAAGAGTACTTCCGTGTCCATTTCCTAATTCTCCCCCTACCCACTGTTTCACAGGCTAGGCTCGGTGCGAGTGGAGATTGGCTTGCATATGTACGGGAGGGTACCAACATCAATTTGCACAACATTTACAACCGTGACACCGTTCCCGTAGAACCTTTGTCCAACATTGGGATCAGCCATGCAACGGGCCACCGCATGAATTGGTATGATGGAACCACGGTGAGATTGAATAAGATAGAACGAACCTTGCACATGGCAGTCAAAGGCGGACCATGCTGTCTACAGCCGATTTATTGCCGTACGAGTAGGAAGACGATGTGCTCCTTTCTAATCACATCTTCGCGGTGACAAACCAGGGGACTTATTTTGTATGGGACACATCCTACGATATACTCCCTCTCTCCCAGTTTATTTGTTTTGAATCTTTTCGTTTTATAAGTTTCAAATTCAAATTTAGAGCTCCCCATCACATGTTGAGATTACAATGTCCATTAAATCGTTGCGTGCATGTATAGTAAAGAAACAAATCTCGAGTTTGGCATGAGTTCGTGATGCAGTAGCACCACAAGCCCTGGCGCAGGAGTTACATTTCCCTCTCAGGGCCGTCGGGACTGAGCTTCAGCGCCTTACTACACCTACCTTTGAGTCAATAACATGTGGACCCGATAGGTGACTGGTCCACATGTAATGCTCCCGAAGGCAGAGGGGCAGTGGGGCCAAGAGGGGTGAGCCGCAGGTCAGGGGACGTGTGGTTTCATGGGTTCGAGCGATGTCGTGGGAATCGCGGGTGGCTGTGGTAGAAACTTGATGCTCGCCACATTTTAGGTGGCCCACATGTCATGCACACAAAGGCAGAGGGGCGGTGCGGCCGAGAGGGGTGAGGCGCACGTCGGGGGGCGTGGTGTCATGGGTTGGAGAGGCATAGTGGGAATCGCAAGATGAAACGTGATGGTCGCCATAGTTGAACTTCCATGGACAAGCTGTCATGTCTACGGACACATGCACTACATACCGATCACTGGAAGGAGTAGTAGAGAAAGCTATATATGTGGATAAATAGTTCCTTATAGTCAAGCGGACCCACGCTACTACTCTGTTCCAAAGACATGCACACCATCGAAATAGTCCATCTATATCAATATACACCGAGAGGGAATAATTTTTTTACAAGAGAGGAAATAGTTCATCCATCCATAATGCCCTCCTGCTGGTGCAACGTTTTCTTCCTATTATTATTCTTATTCTTGTTCATTCTCTATGGGAGACGGCTTCGCGACAAGCTCATTGGACCTTAGCTATCTCGAAACTCACACGGGCATCGAGGGTAGCATATTTTATCCGCTCGTACGTCAAGGGATAATTCTCCCATCCAGACGACCTTAATGCCACCGTCTCGTCACCCTTCTAAAGATTTGTACCGAGCACAAAATTTGCTACGTCGAATAGGGATGGTGTCTGTTTAGCACAATCTTCTACGGGAATTTTGATTCTGGTTTGTAGGTTAGCGATGCTTTTCAAATCAAGGTTGTACGGCTCCAGCTTCTGTTTGTCCTCTTTGATGGCTGCCCCACAGAAGTATACGTCCTCCCAAGATAAGAAAATGTGAATCTCGCCTAGTATGGAGGGCGAGTGTCTGATGTGGTACACCAAAACATCATCTTCGAGGCACAGCTGAAGGACAGCGGCGCGCTAGATCTTCCCAGGGGCACGCTCCGTGTACTCTGCGTCGAGACCAATGACCCTCGTCTCTACCTTTTCGAGGGAGTTGGATACATTGTTGATCCACTGCCAAACAACCCTTGGGTGGACGGTGACGGTGGCAACTATGCACATCGAGCCTTCGACGAGGACATGTTGGACGCTAAAAACATGTATCTCGATCTCTTTCGCCATTTGGAACCGCTGGAATGGAGGGCTATGGTTTGGAGAATTAGGATTAGATGGCTAGTCTAACTGAAGTAGTAGATGATTATTTAAAGAGGTTAAAACAATGTGAACACAGTGGGGTTTGGATGCAAATGAAGACGAAGGGGAGGTGAAGAAGCCGAGGCGATTCGGTTCCCGATGGAGTAGTAAAGGGGAGAAGTGGCGTGCAGGCAGTTGATTAGACGGCTAGGTAGACTAAACAAAAAGGCTATGCGGGTAGACTGAGGAGTCATACCTGTTCATGTACGTGCCCATCCTTCCTGATAGGTGGGACCTATGCAAACAGATAAAAAAATGTGTCGTAGCTTTTTTTTAGCGCGTGAGTGGGAGACACAACATTCTCTGGTTAAGGAATACTCCCTCCGTTTAGGTGAGTTTAAGTCACCTTATGAAAATTAGGTTTTCCCAAAACCTTTAGGCGTGGAGCATTAACTTCCTGCTCAATCCCCTCCCAGCCTCGTTAGCCAGCGTTCTCTTCCTCTGCTGACGCGTTCTACCTTTCCATTTTTCCTCTTCTCAAGTGTGGAACGATCTGCATGCCGTCCTTGATACACCAGAACGACCACTGCATGCATCGCGGCAGGGCGTTGATTGGGCATGCACAAGAATTTGGTTCTTCTTGCAATATGGATGATACCTGAATGATGAAGTGAACAGGCATGCTAGCATGGGAGACCTATTTCCGCTATACAATACTGGAGTACTCATGTTCCTACTACTACTACTACTACTACTACTACTACTACTACTACTACTACTACTAGTAGTAGTAGTAGTAGTAGTAGTAGTAGTAGTAGTAGTAGTAGTAGTAGTAGTAGTAGTAGTAGTAGTAGTAGTAGTAGTAGTAGTAGTAGTAGTAGTACAACTGTGGTACACTTGAGTCAAAATACTATTCATCCGGTCCTCACAATGAAGTGACAACACCCTGCGCCTGACACTAGTCTAGGTGAGGCGGCGTGTTCGGGTTACCAAAGTCAGCCTCACCCTGTGCACTGTGCAGTCTGTCACCGCCGTTGTACAGCACATTGGCACCTCGCCTCGTCTCCCTCTCCGCTCCCATAGCACCACTCCATCTCCATCTCCTTCTCCGTCTCCATATCCGTCTCCATCTCACTATGCCCCCGTGTACTGTCGCCTCACTCGCCTACCCCAGTACCACTATTCCCTCGCTAGCCGCTCCAGCACCGACATCCTTCTCCCCCGTAAATCAAGCCCCCTTCCAAACTCCACCATGGCCGAACGCGAACCGCGCAGCATCCATATGAGCCGCGATTGGAGCAATCTCCCCAGTGACATCCTCGACCTCTGTTGTTCGTGTATGGATATGTTGACCGCCCTGCGGCTGGCTGCATGCTCGAGGGACATGCACACGGCCATTGTCGAAGCGAGGTCTAAGCTTTTCAAGACACCCTTCTTGCTGCTATCTGGTCTTGCGAGATTGGCTCACCATGATATGGAGGCGTGCATGATGCCCCTCGACTTCAATCCGATCTCCATTAGCCTAAACTTCTTTGAAGGTATGTAGTGTGTCGCCGTACATCATTTCCTTTGACATCGATCCGATCACCATCGCCCGAAACTTCTTGGCAGGTATGTACTGGGTCGGCATGAACTCCCACTGGATGGCTGCCTTCAGAGAAGACGGTAAAAAGTTGGTGCTCGTGAACTTCCAGACCTCCCATGAGATTATCCTTCCTCCGTTGGATTATATAGAGTATTACCATCGCGGTCCAAGTCATCTAGATTACTACGTCAGTTGGACGGACCTTGTTTTCCAGAAGATTGTAATCTACCAAGTGCCCACACGACATGCGAATTACGCAGACTTCAAGCTAATTGCCTTGTTCGACCGCGGACTCACCTATCTTTACGCCGGTGCCTTTTTTAGCTGGAGACAACTCGGATCACAGTGGATCATCGTCAAAGCTGATACACACTTCTGTGATGCTATTGAATACAATGGCATCATCTACGCGATCGACAAAGCAAATGGCACCTCGTATTGCTGGGACGGTGCGTGTAAGTTGTTTCCATCTCATGTTAATGATGACGCCATGACACTGTTTGAACTTTTTGTGATGATTGGCATATCCCTGTTTGAGCAGAATTTGAGTAGAACTATGGCAATATATTAGAGACGCCGTAAATCAGCTATATTTGTAATGAGTTAATTCATGCGATTGTGACCATGTCATTACAGCCAATTTGTACCCGAATAATCAAACGGTTAGGAATATATGGATATTATCCTTATTTTACAGTAATCTATATACTACTACTAAATATGAGTGTGTATCAATGGCCATGTTAGTTTCCTCATTTTCATGATGTAGAAACATGCACCACATTGTTGGTTTCATCTAACCATACATTAGGGAAGTAAATGTGCATATGGAGAACTCTATATTTGGAAGTAGTGAAATCCTGCAATGCTTACCATGTGTACATACCTATATGCGCCCTTTAGCAATCAATGGCTAGAATAATATCCTCACAAAAATTTTGCCCACAAAACACGAGTATATAACAATGCATGGCCTATTAGTTTCCTTGAAGAATTTGTTTGTGAGGACAGAACATGATTACATAACATGCATGACATGGTAGTTTCATGTGGAGAATCGATTGCGAGATAACATGAGTATAACCATGCATGGCACACTACAACAAACACCCCCATATACCAACACATATCTAGCAACGAACTATAGCATGTGTTGTCGTTGGGTTAACCGTCCCACCTTCCCACGAGCCACGAAGGCTTCTGACCACTATCCACCACCACCTCCTCCTCCACCCAATACGCATCTAAGGATGAAAGGAAGAAAAATCCTCTCCGCCAGCTCTCTCCTGATTCCTCTCTCTCCACCACCACTGATTCCAGGTAGGTCCGGCGCTCCCCTTCACTGCTGATCCCTGGTTAGGATCCCTCTTACTGTTCTCCTCTAACCCGCCGCCTCCGTGACGCCCTTCGCACCCCTGCCCACGCCCCCGTAGAAACCCTAGTCACCACGGGTCGCCGACGCAGCTTTGGCGCCTCCGGTTTGTCGGCCCACCACCCCGCGTCTCTGCACGAGCGGCTATCAGATCGGGCTCAACGGTGCTGTGCTGCCTCGGTTACCTCGACTCTGACGCTGACGGTTCAGTAAGGAACTGATCCCCTCTGCTCTTACTTCGCTTGTGTTTGGTGTGTCTTGGGCCATGATGCTAGGGTTGTTTCTTTTCTAGCAATCTCGACAATGATCTATGCTGCCTTGATCACTCGCCTGGTCTATTGCATCCATGCCGCTCCATGGTCTGAGTTATCCACTGCAATTGTGTGCGCACTGAAATACCAGGACGTAAGTATTATGTATTCTGTAACTTCTGTTTTTTGCTAATTTATGACGGCTTTTTGCTAATAATAGCTTGATGACATGGCACACACGTTCTGATATATTCTGTAACTTCTGTTTTTTCTGAGATTGTATTATGTAACTTCTTCACTGTGCTTGGTACATAAATTTTTATCTTTTATATTTACGCCACAAAACTCTGCAGCTCTAAGTAATACTAATAGTGCCTTACAATTTTGATAGCTTTTATTTGGGACTGATTGCCAGTATACAATTTTTTTGCTTCTTTGCACCGTTATCTTATTTGAGTTTCCTAACATACAGGAAAATCCCGATTTGTTATCTTAAGTTTGTAGTTGGGACTTCATTTATGCTGAGTACGATGTAGCAGGTGCCTTTGTTTACATACTTTACTTCCTTATAGTAGCACTTTCTTACACAAACTGGGCATGCTAAACTTTTTTTCGAGAAAACACAAAAGAGCTTGCGTTTCATTATATTGAAAAGACGGGGTTTAATAGTTACAATCCTCCTGGGAGGCGGTTACAGCTCGGGATGAAAGTCAATGGACATCCCAGGTTTGCGGGATAATGGCTCTTAGCCCTACCGCACCAGCGGCGGCCCAAAGGGCGGCCTCCTCCTTCATTTTTGCGAGCAGGTCGGCAACCAGGGGGCGGCCACGGTTGAAGACGCAGTCATTGCGGTGCTTCCAAAGCATCCAAGGGACTAGCAGGACCACAAAAGCCAGGCCTTTACGCATGGGCTCGGGCGCGAGCTGCCTAGCAGATTGCCACCAGTCATTGAGAGATGGATCATGATCAGGCGTGGGGCATGGGACTCGGAGCCAACTGAATACCTCGTACCAGGCCTGCCGGGCGAAGGGGTAGGCAAGGAGGAGGTGGTTCATGGTCTCGGGCGCCTGGTCGCAAAGTGGGCAGCGCGCTGGGTGCGGCAAGCCGCGGTGGGTGAGGCAGTCAGCGGTCCAGCAGCGATCTAGGTGAGCTAGCCAGTGGAAGAACCTGACATGCGGTGGCGCCCAGCACTTCCAGGTGACCTTCCATGCATCACAGGTGATGGAGCCATGGAATGTGGCAAGGTAGGCAGATCTAGCGGAGTAGGTGCCGTTCATGCTCCACTTCCAGGTTAGGCGGTCTGGCTCCGCGGAGAGGGTAGTATGTGCGATCTTGTGCCATAGCTGCAGGTACTGCCCAGTCTCCTGGACTCCCACGACGCCCTGGATATCCTGCACCCACCGGTTGGCAAGGAGACCGTCCACCATGGTTCGGAGCTTACAGCGGCGTTTGGGGATGCATGCATAGAGGTGAGGCGCATTCTCACGGACAGAGCGGCCATCAATCCACCGGTCCTCCCAAAAAAGGGCTTGTGTGCCGTTCCCAACTGACATGGTGGTAGAGGCGAAGAAGAACGCACGCTCGTCGGCACTGAACTACAGGTACAGCCCGGCCCAGGCCCTTCCTTGGTCAGTACGGCTGAACCACAGCCACCGTGTGCGGAGCGCGAGGCCTGTGCGCGCCAGGTCGCGGACGCCCAGCCCGCCAAGAGAGATCGGCCTGGCGACGCGCTGCTAGTTAACATGGCAATTGCCGCCGTTAGCCTTCACGCGCCCAGCCCAAAGAAAGCCTCGCTGGATCTTCTCAAGTGCCTTCAGGGTCTTCTTAAGGGGGCAAGCACAAGCAGCTGATGGATAGAGATCGTTGCCAGGATTGCCTTGACAAACGCAAGGTGGCCTACCATGTTCATGAGGTGCGCCTTCTAGCAGGGTAGCATGCCAGCGGCCTTGTCGACGATGGGCTGGAGCTGGGCAGCAGTGGGTCGCCACAGCGTGAGCAGGATGCCCAAGTATGTGATCGGCATCGTGACAATGGGGCATCCCAACAGGTCGAGGGCCGGTGGGCGCCCTCTGCGCCGCCTCGGATCAGGGTGGCGGAGCTCTTCGAGAAGTTGACATGAAGGCCGGAGGCGCGCCCAAAGAGCTGCAGAATGCTTCTGACGGCGGATGTGTCACCCACCATGGGATGACAAGACAGGACCACATCGTCCGTGTACAGCGAGATAGATGGGATCGCACGTCGGGGGTGGAGCTGTTGCAGGATGCGCAACTCGGTGGTGCGACGGAGCAGGCGGCCTAGTGTGTCCACCGCGAGAACGAAGAGATGGGGCGACATGGGGTCGCCTTGCCGCAGTCCTTGTCGGTGCCAAATGGGCGGGCCTGGGGGCATGCTAAACTTAAGTTGAAAGTTTTCAACCTTTGGGATAAATACATGTTTAACGTTCCATATGTGTGGTTTGTTATTAACTGCATTGTTTTATTAGTTGGTTGGTCTTAGTTCTGAAAGGCATCCTCCTTCCAGAGCCAAATTTCTTTAATTTTAGAAGAAAAAATATTTAGCCAATATGCATATAAATCTTGATCTCGGCATCTTCATTTCACCTTAATATTGTGCTTTCACAGTTACATATGCAAGCTGGGTTTTTTTATCTGTTCAATTCCAAAGGAGAACTCACATTGTGACTTCTTGTTATGACTCCCTAGATACTACACTAGTATGTCCTTGCGTCCAAGTCATGATATTTCCAAAGATCTAAATATTGACTTGCACTTCTCATGAATAAAATGTGACTGATTTTATCTTCTACAGTGCATGTTTTCCATGATGTACTGATGTCATTGACGTGCCTTTTGTGGTGAGAAGATTACACAAATCTGGAACGAGGTCTATTGGATTCTGCTCGACAGTGTTATCCTACCTAACCCATATTTTTCGTCCAAAACTAAAATACTTTTAATATATCAGATGAGAAAGGAACCAGGGATTGCAAATGATGTTATGGTGGTCATTTTCTACTTTTGAGGACAGGCGAGATATTAACTAAGATGGGCATTCTGTTTTCTTATGTGTGGATGCTTTACTTCTTTTTTTAGTCTAACTGATGGCAGCTAATTGCATGTCTCTGAACTTGCTTCATGCAATTCTCTGTATTTTAAACTTCAAGAACGTCTGATTTCCTGAATTTTGTGTACATATTTTGCATTTTTTGACCAGCCGTCTACTGTCGCCCGATCTGAAGCTGCACAAAAGATGCGCCACCATATAGATAAGCTTCTCATGCCATAGATTGACATGTTTTCCCTGTTGGGGAACGTTGCATAAAATAAAAAAATTCCTACATTCACCAAGATCCATCTATGAGTTCATCTAGCAACGAGAGAGGGGAGTGCATCTACATACCCTTGTAGATCGCGAGCGGAAGCGTTCAAGAGAACGGGGTTGAGGGAGTCATACTCGTCGTCATCCAAATCACCGGAGATCCTAGCGCCGAACGGACGGCACCTCTGCGTTCAACACACGTACAGTCAGCGTGACGTCTCCTCCTTCTTGATCCAGTAAGGGGAAAGGAGAGGTTGATGAAGATCCAGCAGCACGACGGCGTGGTGGTGGATGCAGCGGGGTTCTGGCAGGGCTTCGCCAAGCGTTTGCGGGGGGAGGAGGTGTAGCAAGGGGGGAGGGAGGCGCCAGGTGTCAGGGTGCGGCTGCCCTCCCACCCCCCTCTTTATATAGGGACCCCAGGGGGGCGCTGGCGCTAGGAGATGGGATCTCCTAGGGGGGCGGCGGCCAAGGGGGGAAACTTGCCCCCCAAGGCAAGTGGAGGCGCCCCCTCCCCTAGGGTTCCCAACCCTAGGCGCAGAGGGGGCCTAGGGGGGCGCACCAGCCCACCAGGGGCTGGTTCCCCTCCCACTTCAGCCCATGGGGCCCTCCGGGATGGGTGGCCCCACCTGGTGGACCCCGGGGACCCTTCCGGTGGTCCCGGTACAATATCGGTGACCCCCGAAACTTTCCCGATGGCTGAAACTCGACTTCCCATATATAATTCTTTACCTCCGGACCATTTCGGAACTCCTCATGACGTCCGGGATGTCATCCGGGACTCCGAACAACTTTCGATTTGCTGCATACTCATATCTTTACAACCCTAGCATCACCGAACCTTAAGTGTGTAGACCCTACGGATTCGGGAGACACGTAGACATGATCGAGATGGCTCTCGGTCAATAACCAACAGTGGGATCTGGATACCCATGTTGGCTCCCACATGCTCCTCGATGATCTCATCGGATGAACCACGATGTCGAGGATTCAAGCAACCCCGTATACAATTCCCTCTGTCAATCGGTATTTTTACTTGCCCGAGATTCGATCGTCGGTATCCCAATACCTCGTTCAATCTCGTTACCGGCAAGTCTCTTTACTCGTACCGTAATGCATGATCCCATGACCAGACACTTGGTCACTTTGAGCTCATTATGATGATGCATTACTAAGTGGGCCCAGAGATACCTCTCCGTCATATGGAGTGAAAAATCCCAGTCTCGATCCGTGTCAACCCAACAGACACTTTCGGAGATGCCCGCAGTATACCTTTATAGTCACCCAGTTATGTTGTGATGTTTGATACACCCAAAGCACTCCTACGGTATCCGGGAGTTACACAATCTCATGGTCTAAGGAAAAGATACTTGACATTGGAAAAGCTCTAGCAAACGAACTACACGATCTTGTACTATGCTTAGGATTGGGTCTTGTCCATCACATCATTCTCCTAATGATGTGATCCCGTTATCAATGACATCTAATGTCCATAGTCAGGAAACCATGACTATCTGTTGATCAACGAGCTAGTCAACTAGAGGCTCACTAGGGACATGTTGTGGTCTATGTATTCACACGTGTATTACGATTTCCGGATAATACAATTATAGCATGAATAAAAGACAATTATCATGAACAAGGAAATATAATAATAATCCTTTTATTATTGCCTCTAGGGCATATTTCCAACAGTCTCCCACTTGCACTAGAGTCAATAATCTAGTTACATTGTGATGAATCGAACACCCATAGAGTTCTGGTGTTGATCATGTTTTGCTCGCGGAAGAGGTTTAGTCAACAGATCTGCAACATTCAGATCCGTATGTACTTTACAAATATCTATGTCTCCATCTTGAACATTTTCACGGATGGAGTTGAAATGACGCTTGATGTGCCTGGTCTTCGTGTGAAACCTGGGCTCCTTTGCAAGAGCAATAGCTCCAGTGTTGTCACAGAAGAGAGTCATCGGCCCCGACGCATTGGGTATGACTCCTAGGTCGGTGATGAACTCCTTCATCCATATTGCTTCATGTGCTGCCTCCGAGGCTGCCATGTACTCCGCTTCCCATGTAGATCCCGCTATGATGCTCTGCTTGCAACTGCACCAGCTTACTGCTCCACGATTCAACATATACATGTATCCAGTTTGTGACTTAGAGTCATCCAGATCTGTGTCGAAGCTAGCGTCGACGTAACCCTTTACGACGAGCTCTTCGTCACCTCCATAGACGAGAAACATGTCCTTTGTCCTTTTCAGGTACTTCAGGATATTCTTGACCGCTGTCTAGTGTTCCTTGCCGGGATTACTTTGGTACCTTCCTACCAAACTTATGGCAAGGTTTACATCAGGTCTGGTACACAGCATGGCATACATAATAGATCCTATGGCTGAGGCATAGGGGATGACACTCATCTCTTCTTTATCTTCTGACATGGTCGGGCATTGAGCCGAGCTCAATCTCACACCTTGCAACACAGGCAAGAACCCTTTCTTGGACTGATCCATATTGAACTTCTTCAATATATTATGAAGGTATGTGCTTTGTGAAATACCTATGAGGCGTCTCGATCTATCCCTATAGATCTTGATGCCTGATATATAAGCAGCTTCTCCAAGGTCCTTCATTGAAAAACACTTATTCAAGTAGGCCTTAATGTTGTCCAAAAGTTCTATATCATTTCCCATCAAAAGTATATCATCTACATATAATATGAGAAATGCTACAGAGCTCCCACTCACTCTCTTGTAAACGCAGGCTTCTCCATAAGTCTGCATAAACCCAAACGCTTTGATCATCTCATTAAAGCGAATGTTCCAACTCCGAGATGCTTGCACCAGCCCATAAATGGATCGCTGGAGCTTGCATACCTTGTTAGCATTCTTAGGATCGAGAAAACCTTCCGGCTGCATCATATACAGTTCTTCCTTAAGATAGCCGTTAAGGAATGCCATTTTGACGTCCATCTGCCATATCTCATAATCATAGTATGCAGCAAATGCTAACATGATTCAGACGGACTTCAGCTTCGCTACGGGAGAGAAAGTCTCATCGTAGTCAACCCTTGAACTTGTCGATAACCCTTAGCGACAAGTCGAGCTTTATAGATGGTAATATTACCATCCGCATCCATCTTCTTCTTAAAGATCCATTTGTTTTCTATTGCTCGCCGATCATCGGGCAAGTCTGTCAAAGTCCATACTTTGTTTTCATACATGGATTCTATCTCGGATTGCATGGCTTCAAGCCATTTGTTGGAATCTGGGCCCGCCATCGCTTCTTCATAGTTCGAAGGTTCACCGTTGTCTAACAACATGATTTCCCAGACAGGGTTGCCATACCACTCTGGTGTGGAACATGTCCTTGTGGACCTACGAAGTTCAGTAGCAACTTGATCTGAAGTGCCTTGATCATCATCATTAATTTCCTCTCCAGTCGGTGTAGGCACCACAGGAACGTTTTCCTGAGCTGCACTACTTTCCGGTTCAAGAGGTAGTACTTCATCGAGTTCTACTTTCCTCCCACTTACTCCTTTCGAGAGAAACTCTTTTTCCAGAAAGGATCCGTTCTTGGCAACAAAGATCTTGCCCTCAGATCTAAAGTAGAAGGTATACCCAATGGTTTCCTTAGGGTATCCTATGAAGACGCATTTTTCTGACTTGGGTTCGAGCTTTTCAAGTTGATGTTTCTTGACATAAGCATCGCATCCCCAAACTCTTAGAAACGACAGCTTGGCTTTCTTCCCAAACCATAATTCATACGGTGTCGTCTCAACGGATTTAGATGGAGCCCTATTTAAGGTAAATGTAGCTGTCTCAAGAGCGTATCCCCAAAATGATAGCGGTAAATCGGTAAAAGACATCATAGATTGCACCATATCCAATAGAGTGCGATTACGACGTTCGGACACACCGTTACGCTGAGGTGTTCCAGGCGGCGTGAGTTGTGAAACGATTCCACATTTCCTTAAGTGCGTACCAAATTCGTGACTCAAATATTCTCCTCCACGATCTGATCGTAAGAACTTTATCTTTTGGTCACGTTGATTCTCTACCTCATTCTAAAATTCCTTGAACTTTTCAAAGGTCTCAGACTTGTGTTTCATTAAGTAGACATACCCATATCTACTTAAGTTATCAGTGAGAGTGAGAACATAACGATATCCTCCGTGAGCCTCAACACTCATTGGACCACACACATCAGTATGTATGATCTCCAATAAGTTGGTTGCTCGCTCCATTGTTCTGGAGAACGGAGTCTTGGTCATTTTGCCCATGAGGCATGGTTCGCATGTGTCAAATGATTCCTAATCGAGAGACTCTAAAAGTCCATCAGCATGGAGCTTCTTCATGCGCTTGACACCAATGTGACCAAGGCGGCAGTACCACAAGTATGTGGGACTATCGTTATCAACTTTACATCTTTTGGTATTCACACTATGAATATGTGTAACATTACGTTCGAGATTCATTAAGAATAAACTATTGACCATAGGGGCATCACCATAAAACATATCTCTCATATAAATAGAACAACCATTATTCTCGGATTTAAATGAGTAGCCATCTCGTATTAAACGAGATCCAGATACAATGTTCATGCTCAAACTTGGCACTAAATAACAATTATTGAGGTTTAAAACTAATCCCGTGGGTAAATGTAGAGGCAGCGTGCCGACGGCGATCACATCGACCTTGGAACCATTCCCGACGCGCATCATTACCTCGTCCTTCGCCAGTCTCCGCTTATTCTGCAGCTCCTGTTGTGAGTTACAAATATGAGCAATGGCACCGGTATCAAATACCCAGGAGTTACTACGATTACTGGTAAGGTACACATCAATTACATGTATATCACATATACCTTTAGTGTTGCTGGCCTTCTTGTCCGCTAAGTATTTGGGGCAGTTCCGCTTCCAGTGACCCTTCCCTTTGCAATAAAAGCACTTAGTCTCAGGCTTGGGTCCATTCTTTGACTTCTTCCCGGAAACTGGCTTACCGGGTGCAGCAACATCCTTGCCGTCCTTCTTGAAGTTCTTCTTACCCTTGCCCTTCTTGAACTTGGTGGTTTTATTGACCATCAACACTTGATGTTCCTTTTTGATTTCTACCTCTGCTGACTTCAGCATTGAAAATACTTCAGGAATAGTTTTCACCATCCCCTGCATATTGTAGTTCATCACAAAGCTCTTGTAGCTCGGTGGGAGCGACTGAAGGATTCTGTCAATGACCGCCTTGTCCAGGAGGTTATTGTCCAGCTGGGACACGCGGTTGTGCAACCCAGACATTTTGAGTATGTGCTCACTGACAGAACTATTTTCCTCCATCTTACAACTATAGAACTTGTCGGAGACTTCATATCTCTCGACCCGGGCGTGAGCTTGGAAAACCATTTTCAGCTCCTCGAACATCTCATATGCTCCGTGTTGCTCAAAACGCTTTTGGAGCCCCGGTTCTAAGCTGTAAAGCATGCCGCACTGAACGAGGGAGTAATCATCAGCACGTGACTGCCAAGCATTCATAACATCTTGGTTCTCTGGGATGGGTGCTTCACCTAGCGGTCCTTCTAGGACATATGCTTTCTTGGCAGCTATGAGGATGATCCTCAGGTTCCGGACCCAGTCCGTATAGTTGCTGCCATCATCTTTCAGCTTGGTTTTCTCTAGAAACGCGTTGAAGTTCATGTTGACATGAGCGTTGGCCATTTGATCTACAAGACATTTTTGCAAAGATTTTAGACTAAGTTCATGATAATTAAGTTCATCTAATCAAATTATTTAATGAACTCCCACTCAGATTTGACATCCCTCTAGTCATCTAAGTGTTACATGGTCCGAGTCGACTAGGTCGTGTCCGATCATCACATGAGACAGACTAGTCATCATCGGTGAACATCTCCATGTTCATCGTATCTTCCATACGACTCATGTTTGACCTTTCGGTCTCTGTGTTCCGAGGCCATGTTTGTACATGCTAGGCTCGTCAAGTTTAACCTAAGTGTTTTTGCATGTGTAAATCTGTCTTACACCCATTGTATGTGAACGTAGGAATCTATCACACCCGATCATCACGTGGTGCTTCGAAATGACGAACTTTAGCAACGGCGCACAGTTAGGGGGAACACTTTCTTGAAATTATTATGAGGGATCGTCTTATTTACTACCGTCGTTCTAAGTAAACAAGATGCATAAACATAATAACATCACATGCAATTAAATAGTAGTGACATGATATGGCCAATATCATATAGCTCCTTTGATCTCCATCTTTGGGGCTCCATGATCATCCTCATCACCGACATGACACCATGATCTCCATCATCATGATCTCCATCATCGTGTCTCCACGAAGTTGCTCGCCAACTATTACTTCTACTACTATGGCTAACGGTTTAGCAATAAAGTAAAGTAATTACATGGCGTTAAATCATTGACACGCAGGTCATACAATAATTAAGACAACTCATATGGCTCCTGTCGGTTGTCATACTCATCGACATGCAAGTCGTGATTCCTATTACAAGAACATGATCTCATACATCACAATATATCATTCATCATTCATCACAACTTTTGGTCATATCACATCACAAAGCAATTGCTGCAAAAACAAGTTAGACGTCCTCTAATTGTTGTTGCATCTTTTACGTGGCTGCAATGGGGTTCTAGCAAGAACGTCTTCTTACCTATGAATAACCACAACGTGATTTGTCAACTTCTATTTACCCTTCATAAGGACCCTTTTCATCGAATCCGCTCCAACTAAAGTGGGAGAGACAGACACCCGCTAGCCACCTTATGCAACTTGTGCATGTCAGTCGGTGGAACCTGTCTCACGTAAGCGTACGTGTAAGGTCGGTCCGAGCCGCTTCATCCCACAATACCGCTGAAGCAAAATAAGACTAGTAGTGGCAAGAAAGTTTACAACATCTACGCCCACAACAAATTTGTGTTCTACTCGTGCAATAGAGAACTACACATAGACCTAGCTCATGATGCCACTGTTGGGGAACGTTGCATAAAATAAAAAATTTCCTATGTTCACCAAGATCCATCTATGAGTTCATCTAGCAACGATAGAGGGGAGTGCATCTACATACCCTTGTAGATCGCGAGTGGAAGCGTTCAAGAGAACGGGGTTGAGGGAGTCGTACTCGTCGTGATCCAAATCACCGGAGATCCTAGCGCCGAACGGACGGCACCTCCGCGTTCAACACATGTACGGTCAGCGTGACGTCTCCTCCTTCTTGATCTAGCAAGGGAAAGGAGAGGTTGATGAAGATCCAGCAGCACGACGGCGTGGTGGTGGATGCAGCAGGGTTCCGCCAGGGCTTCGCCAAGCGTTTGCGGGAGGAGGAGGTGTAGCAAGGGGGGAGGGAGGCGCCAGGTGTCATGGTGCGGCTGCCCTCCCCCCTCCCCTCTTTATATAGGGACCCCAGGGGGGCGGCCCTAGGAGATGGGATCTCCTTGGGGGGCGGCGGCCAAGGGGGGAAACTTGCCCCCCAAGGCAAGTGGAGGCGCCCCCTCCCCTAGGGTTCCCAACCCTAGGCACAGAGGGGGGCCTAGGGGGGTGCACCAGCCCACCATGGGCTGGTTCCCCTCCCACTTCAGCCCATGGGGCCCTCCGGGATGGGTGGCCCCACCCGGTGGACCCCCGGGACCCTTCCGGTGGTCCCGGTACAATACTGGTGACCCACGAAACTTTCCCGATGGCTGAAACTCGACTTCCCATATATAATTCTTTACCTCCGGACCATTCTGAAACTCCTCGTGACGTCCGGGATCTCATCCAGGACTCCGAACAACTTTCAGTTTGTTGCATACTCATATCTTTACAACCCTAGCGTCACCGAACCTTAAGTGTGTAGACCCTACGGGTTCGGGAGACACGTAGACATGACCGAGACGGCTCTCCGGGCAATAACCAACAGCGGATCTGGATACCCAGGCTGGCTCCCACATGCTCCTCGATGATCTCATCGAATGAACCACGATGTCGAGGATTCAAGCAACCCCGTATACAATTCCCTTTGTCAATCGGTATTTTTACTTGCCCGAGATTCGATCGTCGGTATCCCAATACCTCGTTCAATCTCGTTACCGGCAAGTCACTTTACTCGTACCGTAATGCATGATCCCGTGACCAGACACTTGGTCACTTTGAGCTCATTATGATGATGCATTACTAAGTGGGCCCAGAGATACCTCTCCATCATACGGAGTGACAAATCCCATTCTCGATCCATGTCAACCCAACAGACACTTTCGGAGATGCCCGCAGTATACCTTTATAGTCACCCAGTTACATTGTGACGTTTGATACACCCAAAGCACTCCTACGGTATCCAGGAGTTACACAATCTCATGGTCTAAGGAAAAGATACTTGACATTGGAAAAGCTCTAGCAAACGAACTACACGATCTTGTGCTATGCTTAGGATTGGGTCTTGTCCATCACATCATTCTCCTAATGATGTGATCCCATTATCAATTACATCTAAAGTCCATAGTCAAGAAACCATGACTATCTGTTGATCAATGAGCTAGTCAACTAGAGGCTCACTAGGGACATGTTGTGGTCTATGTATTCACACGTGTATTACGATTTCCGGATAATACAATTATAGCATGAATAAAAGACAATTATCACGAACAAGGAAATATAATAATAATCCTTTTATTATTTCCTCTAGGGCATATTTCCAACATTCCCCTGGTTTAGTGAATGTGAAACAAGAATTGAACTTGACGCCACTTAAAGTTAAATTAAATATATCCATCTAGCATAACCATGAACATCAAGTGTTCAAGAAAAAATATGCTTATATGTAATTTCTTTTTTTTCCATCCTATACCAATGGTCAATGTTATAATATACTTACTGTGCAGTTTTTAAATTTATAACAGACAATACACATGTTTTTGTTTTCAAATAACTATGATAGAAATCAGTATCCAGTACGTGGTTCCACAAAGGCAAGTTTATACTGTTCTGCACTTACTATGATAGAAATGATCTATATCTCTAAATAATAATGAGTATGCAAAGTATTTAGCGTGACAGGTATAGAACCATAAAAACAGATGAATTGCCAAAATGATAGTAGTACAAATCATCGATCAAGTTATTCTGATTTAGCAAATCAAACTTACCAGAATATGCAATTTGCAAGACTAGATGTCAAGCCAACAACATGCTCTTCTACTTCTATGTAGTGCGACCAACCTAGCTTGGTAACCTTTCTAATGCTACATTAGAAATATATGATCAGTTGAAATGGCCACTCAAAAATGCCAAAAGTAATTGTCATGCAGCTAGATTAGTTATTGCAATGCCTTTAGCCTTTGTATGTTCCCCCTCTTTTTTTAATTGCTTTTATATTAGCCACATTTTTTTTGTATGTTACTCATGTCAGTTTTTATTTGATGTAGATTGCCAAGATAAATAGATCATGCATGGCTAAGTGGTTTCTAGCAAGGCGGAGAATGGGAGTCACACTACCACCAAGATAGTTTTACGTTTATTTTTTAGAATGCCATTTTCATGGTCATTGTATAGAAATGATGTGATGTCATTTTCAGGGTCAATGTAAGGAAAATGATGTGTTTACTCTTTGGATTTTGTTCCATGTAATGCAACCAATCAGATTCAATATATGAGCTATTCCTATTTACTGATTTGTTACTCTTGTGCACCATCACTATTAACCCAATAATTGTTGTTGGTAATATATAAAATATTGGTAATTGTTCATGCTATGCATCAGCACTTGCAATAATATGTTTATGTCCGTCCCAAACTAGCTCTGGTTAACGAGCAACGCATATGAAGCGTTGTTCTGTTGTAATTATATGTGTTGCAGCTTTGCAACACTTATTCACGTTGATTACCAACGCAATTGTATGTGTTGTTGTAGGCCCTTGCAACGCCACCAACGGCAACGCATATACATTCATTGGTGTAGACTTCAGCAACGCTTATATGGACATTCGACAACACATCGATGCGTTGCTAAAGGGGGTTCATGTTGTAGTGGCACTTCTATATTTTCGAACCTAGTATACATTTCCCTGTATTTTCCTCCCAGTTCCAACAGGGACATATCAATGATGTTTCTTGCATTATCCTACTCATACTCTGAACAATGCTGATCTTACATTAACAATGCATGTCCTTTTTTATATGATGTAGTGTCCCTACAGTTACTGCCCTTTGTAATCACACCACCTTTGCCAAAAACAGGGAAGCACAACTGGTTCCTCGCTCGATCAGACGACGACAAAAGACTGATGATCATTCAGACACATGAGCCGGAAAAGTTATATTGCAAAAAACCCACTGTATACAAGCACCATGTAATATGTGAGTATCCGGACAGTGGCTATTACGTCTATGAGCAGGATACCAGCTTGTTGGGGCATTTAGGATTTTTTAATTGGAGGCGGGTAAACATCCTTGGTTCACACTCTCTGTTTCTCGGACTCAATTATCCGATTAACCAGGAGATCACCGTTGGCAAGGACCTTGATGGCAGAGAGGCTCTGTTTGCTATGGAAAATTGTGTCTACACGGCGAGCCCTAGGAGTTTGGGAGCAAACTCCCCTGATTGTCAACAATACAGCCTGCAGCCAAAAGAAGGTGAGAATGACAAAGCCATCCAAATTAACTTTGATCCTTGGATGTCTCAATTACGACAGGCAGTGATGTGGTTCAAGCCTTCAGGTTGATAGGTAATTGGGCTATTGCATCAAAAGGGTGGAGTACTGGTGTCTACGGATCACTGGTCGCTGAAGCGGGGCTGCAAATTATGATGGTGTTGGATCATCTCTTCGAATGAGTTTGTTGTCTTTGTTGCTGGTTCTGGATGGGTGGTTCTTTCTTTTGTTATGCATATTCCTTGTCATTTGGTCATCCTCGTCTATGTCACTCTTTCTATGTAATAGTTGCTTCTGTTTAGTCGTCTGGATCACGAGAGCCTGAGCGTTGCAGATGGGTGCATTTTGGTGGTGTAGCAAGACTTCTTATGAACTATCATGTCTTGCTATTTATGTCAGTAGTAGTCACTAGTCAGTGTTTGAATGTTGTATATATCGTTGTTTCGAACTGTTTATTGTTTCGAACTACTGGTGGGCTAAATGAGGGCATCACCATTCTCCAGTGTTCAGAGTATATCTCCTTTTTTCAAGTTATATAATTTGAGATCACAGTCTTTTCGATGATATACACTTGTTTGGGCCAGTGAGGTGTCGTTGAATATGGGCCGAGTAGTAACGCAATGCCAAACAGGACAATATGACTCTCAGGCCGGGCTCTCAAAAGATCCTGAAAAAAAAAGCCGGGCTCTCCAAAAACAAAGAATAAGGACTCTTAGGCCGACATGTGGGTGCCACCGGTGTTTTCGTGCGCTTGCGCGCCGAGAGCATATTGGCGTGTGCTCGAAATTCATGCTACCTTTTCATCCCCAGTCTCCCGCCCCTCCCCCACCTCTGGAATCTCGATTCCTACTCCAGTTCCCCCAAATCCCCCTCATGTACTCACTGTACTCAAGCGCACTATCATGTCGCCGGTCAACGCGGATCTTCGAGCCGGAGATCCTGAGGTCTGTCCTGCCTTCGGTCACTGCGTGCTGTCACTCAACAGTGGCATGGTGGCACTTGACGACCAGTTTGCCCGCAAAGTGTTGATGGTAACCATCAACGGTGACAGGCCTCCCGTCTCGCCGGACGACCTTGTCAAATCTCTTGGCATTGTGCACGACATCCAAATAAGTGACTTGCTCGTCGAAGTCTGTCCACCACCGGCAGATTTCTTCATCAGGTTCCGGACAACTTTCGACTGCAGTCGTGTGTTCGAATCTTCCCGGTGTTTGTTCTGCGATGGCGCGCTGGTGAGCTTTGATCGATGGCACCTAGGATGGGGCTCGGTGCCCTCTAAGCTTTAGTTTTTAACAAAGCTTACCTTCCACGGCATGCCTCAACGTGCTTGGAACAGCGAGTCCATGAACGAGCTTATCAACGACCTTGGAGGTGAGCTCATAAGTATGTTTGTTCCTCCAGACAACTGGGCTCTGATGGTTATGGCATGGATAAGGAAGCCGTCCACCATACCGACGGTGATTGGTGTTGAGATACCGGTGCAGGAACCGGGGTTGTACTATTCATCACCACCAAGCCCACCGCGGACCACGTTAGGGATGTACCTGTATCGAGTGTTCGTGCATGTCGAAGAAGTGGTCAATCCATCAATCGAAGTCCTGCCGCCACCGCTGGTGCCAGGGTCCGTCGACGACATCCATTACAGGAGTCAACGTCAGACTTTACCCGTGTTGCTCGGAATGATGGATGGCACAGGGCCTACTCCATCGCGCGGCAGAGGCCACTGCTTCTTTGGGAGAAGAGGCAGGGCTGGCTGCCTGGATGTGCTCTAATTTGAGGTAACAACTGAATCTTGTCAGATAGTACTAGTTAAATCTGAGCTATAGGTCTGAAGCACTGATATGCCAGTACGTTTGATTGTGACCTGTTCTAATTTTGTACCTGAACTTTTTTAGAAAGGGTTGTACGTCAACTTAATGTGCTAGCAGAACTTATTGTGTTGTCTGTCTGTTTTCTTTGCACAACATTCAAGATATTTCCCCATCATTTATAAAGACGATGAACCGTTATGTACGACTTCGTTGGTTTCAACATAGCCCTTCCCGTAGCGATCCACTGCTTCCATCCTAATTGTGCCGCCTGCGTGAAATTTTTGTATGCAAGTTCAGTGTGCTATGATGTTCTATATGATTGTGTCAACTATATAAGTTTTTACTGAGCATCAGCAATGCATATGGCTGAAAGATGTATTTACGAGCATCGACCAATGGGTCTCTCTCTCTCTCTCTCACACACACACACACACACACGCGCGTGTGCGCGCGTGCACACACACACATGCGCACACGCACAAGTGGGACCCGTTGAATTATTTATTTGCTCGTGACAGCTTTTAATTAGGTTCCACTGCAATCTAACTTTTTTCTTAAGTTATTAATTGAGCTCAGTGACTTCAAAAAGTTGTACAGAAGCCTTGTTTGGGCCTTTCCGGCATCGCAGAATGTGGGCTGAGTAACCATGTTAGGTTGTACTGTACTACACAGGCCTTTTTTTCAACATCAGCAATGCAACTGGGCCGACGGTTGTACACAATATCCGGGGTCAACTTGTTATCCGCCCCGCTGGGCTGCAAAGTTTCCTAGGAGGTATGCATTAGGCTTAACAAGAAAATGGACTTTAAGAAATAATAAATGGGATGTAATTATAATAATTGGGTAATTACTATGCACCAAACATGTAATTAGTTTGAAAAATATATTATTTTTGGAATTTGGAAGTTTTAATTTCATTACTTGTTGTGCGCGCAATATTTCATTGGATTTTAACATAATAAACTTTATTTTGAAATTATATTTAACCTGACTAGAAATTTCGGATAAAAATATTTCGGGTCCCATCAAAATGTGGGAATTTTTTTTGAATTCTGTTTTGAGCAGTTGTTTGAAATTATTAATCGTTGTCCTAGCTAGAAGTTGGGTTGTACTTTTAACAAACTGTAAATGGGTTGTAGTAAATTCCATTAGAATTAAAAAATGGGTTGTATATTCTTACAAATCGCAAATGGGCTATATGTTCTCTGCCAAATCCGAGCTTTGGGCCTACTAAGTTGACGCGTACCAAGGGCTTTGTCAACTTAGTCAATATAAACGATTCTAGCTGCAGTGATCGTACGATGTCCATCCAACGGCTGTAGTGCTTCTTCAACCTCTGGTCTTCTTGCTCCAGCCGCCCAAAGCAGCGCTGGTCGTGTCGCGTGCTCCTGCCTCCCATGGCCGGATGTGATGCCGCGAAGGCCTCACCGCCCCGTACTACTCCCACCGCTGGCCAGACCATCCCTCTACTCACCCACACCCCATGTTATTCTGCGGCGACGGCAGCCTCACACCACAGCCGAACCAGTGAACCCTCGTACTCCTCTCCGCACGGGCTTCCACTGCTGCGTCTTCCCCGGCTCCGCGTCGTCCCCTTCCTAGGCCTCGTCGTCGTCCAGACCACCGCCCTGGTGCTCTCGACGCGGCGTGGTCAACGTGGTCAACGATCGACTTCCATCGAAAGAGTACTGTACATGGAGAGGCTGACAGCTGGGTCTAGGCGGCCGCAAGGAAGTGCCTCCTTATTATGCGCAAAATAATTATTCCTCCACCTGATAGCAGGGACCCACCGGACGGGCCACCTTATTTCACGAAAAAAACGTTTCCCCCCTGACTACTGGGACCCATCGGACGGACCAGCGTATTTCGCGGAAAAAACGTTCCCACCGCTGTCAGCTCGGACCCACCGGAAGTGCCTCCTTATTACGCACAAAAAATGAATACTCCCCCTGCTAGCTGGGACCCACCATGGTGGGAGGCTGACTTGTGGGCCTACTAAGTTGACTGGGACGGGGGCCTTTGTCAACTTTAGTCAATATGAACGATTCTAGCTCCAGTGACCATACGATGTCCATCCCATGGACGTAGTGCTTCTTCAACCTCTGGTCTTCTTGCTCCAGCCGCCCAAAGTAGCGCCGGTCGTGCCGCATGCTCCTGCCTCCCATGGTCGGCTGTGCTGCCGCGGAGGCCTCACCGCCCCCTACTATTCCCACCGCTGGCCAGGCCCTGCGGTGACGGCAGCCTCACACCGCAGCCGAACCAATGAACCCTCGTACTCCTCTCCGCGCGGGCTTCCACTGCCGTGTCTTCCCCGGCTCCCTGTAATCCCCTTCCTAGGCCTCGCCGTCGTCCACCGCCCTGGTTCTCTCGGTGCAGCGTGGTCAACATGGTCAAGGAACGACTTCCACCGAACGTGGACTGTACGTGGAGAGGCTGACAGTTGGGTCCACGACCGCAGCAAGGAAGTGCCTCCTTATTACACGGAAAATAATGATTCCTCCACCTGACAGCAGGGACCCACCAGACGGGCCACCGTATTTTGCGAAAAAAACGTTTCCCTCCTGACTGCTGGGACCCACCAGCTACACCTTCACACGCAAGGAAGTGCGTCCGGGCAAAAAAAACGATTCACCCCCCTGACTGCTCGGACCCACCAGCTACATCTTCGCACGGAAGGAAGTGCGTTCGGGCAAAAAAAAACCAAAACGATTCGCCCCCCTGACTGCTTGGACCCACCAGCTACATCTTCGCAGCCAAGGAAGTGCCTAACAGTGGGGACCCACCTGGTCGAAGCGTACGTAGCGTTGTCATTCTGGTCGCGAATGTGTATGTACATACTGGTCGATGTAGAGGCGCGCACGTGTCGTAGTAGAGGCGCCAACGTGTCGTAGTAGAGGCGCGCACGTAGCATGCACACGTATGTATAGCAGCTAGGGTGCAAGAAAGAAAATACGGCCACGTACGTATATACGGGCAGGGTCTCGAACGCCTACTCGTGCATACGTACATGGCTGGGTCAGAATGGAGAAACAGTGTCGTCGTCGTGTTCATGGGGAGGCAACGGAATGCGTCGTGTTCATGGGAAGGCAATGGAATGCGTCGTGTTCATGGGGAGGCAACGAAATGTGTCGTGTTCATCGGGAGGCAACAGAACGCGTGGGAGCCAACCGGCTGGGTCAGAACGGAATGTGTCATCGTGTTCATCTGGAGGGATTGCACGGAATAGGCGATGGAAACGAGGCCTGGCGTACCACAGAAAGGAGGAAACTGACCTCCTATGGTCGAAACGGGGGTCCTGTTGATCGGGAGGGGTGTGGCGTACCGCAAAATGGACGAAACGGACCTCTACGGTCGAAACAGGGGTCTTGTTGATCGGGAGGGGTGTGGCGTACCGCAAAACGGACAAAATGGACTTGTGTTGGAGTGCTACGGTCGAAACGGTGGTCCTGTTCATCGGGAGGGGTGTGGCGTACCGCAAAACGGGACTCCACGGGATACTGTTCATCTCCATCGTCGACCTCCTCCAGCCTCCACGGGCTACCATCGACCTCCTCCAGCCTCCACGGGCTCCTGTTCATCCAGCCTCCACCGTGCGCTACTCCACCAGCTACTGTTCAACCACCACTCCACCGTCTACTGTTCATCCAGCCCTCCACACCACGGGGTCCTGTTCAACCACCCCTCCACGGGCACCCCTCCATCGTCTACTATTCATATAGCCCACCACACCACGGGGTCCTTTTCATCCAAAGGCAACGCCACCGCTCACTGTTCATCCAACCCCCCCCCCCAACGCTCACTGTTCATCCAATCAATCGGCTTCAGTTAGCAGTAGTAGCGAAGGAATCGCTCGATCGGGTTCAGTTAACAGCCATCGATCGATCACTCGGGTTCAGTAACGCGTAGCCTGCAGTGCAATCGCTCGGGTTCAGTTAGAGCCCAACGCCTCGCTCGGATTCAGTTAGAGCCAACACCTCGCACACAGGCGCGTACGTGTACGAGAGAAACGCGCATCGCTCGGCCCCCGACCTCCCACCGTAATCGGCAACTCCCCGAAATTTTCCTCCCCCTCGCTTCTACCACGTTTTTTTTTGTCATGGACGGCCCAAAGAATGTCATGCAGTTGCGTCTCCGGCCCGCCCAGGATGAAAATCCCATTTTCTGTCATGATTTTTTGTCATAGAAGTAGGAGCCCACCACATCTATGATGATACCGGGTTTTGTCACAATTATCGTCATAGAAGTGTCATATGTATGACAGAAAAAAAATTTGTTCGGCCCAAAATGTCACGGATGTCTTTTTTTGTAGTGTTTGGTTTGGCCAACTAGATTGATTTTTCTTGCAATGGGAAGAGGTGCTTCATGATGGGTTCGATCTTGCAGTGTCCTCACCCAGTGACAGAAGGGTAGCGAGGCACGCATGTATAATTGCTATTAAGGATAAAAATATGGGGTCTATTCCTACATGAATATATTTTGTCTACATCATGTCATCATTCTTATTGCATTACTCCGTTTCTCCATGAACTTAATACACCAGATGCATGATGGATAGCGGTGAATGTGTGGAGTAATGGTAGTAGATGCAGGCAGGAGTCGGTCTACTAATCTTGGACGTGATGCCTATATACATGATCATTGTCTTGAATATCTTCATAATTATTTGCTCTTCTATCAATTACCCAACAGTAATTTGTTTACCCATTGTTGAGGATATAACTACTGAGTGTAAACCGCCCAGGAGGGGCCGGTTCATGCTCATTCGTATTGAAGCCCATGAAGACAAAGAAGATGCCGCTCTACTAGTAAAGCTTAGAGGCCCAGAGCCCAAAGTCAGATTAGGGCCCATAATTGTAAACTGCCATAGTTGTATAACTTGTGTTGTAAGTTAGGAAAAGGAAGAGACCGAGCCGGACACTTGTATGAGCCGGCCTCGGAACTCTGTAAACCGGCCGGGCGTCAACCTATGTATATAAAGGGACGAGCCGGTGGCGGTTCAGGGACAAGAAACAACAACTCGAGACTCGGGCAAAGCGTATTTGCTCCCTGATCATCAAAAACCCCAATAATCCCATCACAACTAGACGTAGGCTTTTACCTTCACCGTAAGGGGCCAAACTAGTATAAACTCTCGTGTCCCTTGTTCCGGTTTAACCCCTTTAAGCTAATCTCGTTGCGATGGCTCCACGACTAAGTCCTTCTGCTAGGACATCTGACGTGTTAACTCCATGACAGTTGGCGCCCACCATGGGGCTATCGCATGATGGTTTGAGTTCTTAAAGGGCAACTTTGAAGGACTCAAAGGGTACGCAATTGGCCGAATGACCAAGAGTCGTCGCGGCAAGCTCTACATCGACGATGCAGGCTGGGGCCCCGAGGCCGGCTCAATCGAGTACGGGTATCGGGTCCCTTTGGTGGAATTCATGTCTTCATTGGCAAGATCGGCAAACCGGGCCCTGAGCTGGACATCTCCACCGACCTCGTCGAAACGGCTCAGGGTGCAAGTACTGCCCGGGTTCTGCCTGCCATGAAGCATCCGTTCGTAGGGTTCATCCATGGTGCAGAATCTGAACCAGTGTCTGACAGTGAGACAGCCATCTACTCAGATGGTGAATCGTCCACTGGCGAAACCGAGTCACTGTACCAGTTGCAAGATGGCCGTATTGGGGATATTCCGATGGCGATAGTGTTAAAGCGGAGGCAATCTTCATGGACGGTATGCAGCCCACCGTGCAATCTTCATCTACATCAGCAATGATCTCCGGATCGGCAGCCGCCGTAGGAGGCCCGGTGCGTCGGACGGCTCAAGTTCTTGCCGGTTTGCTACACGCCTTGACGGCACTGTTGACCACAGTGGTAACCCCATAGACTCAAGTTCAGCATAATGCGAATGTTACGAAGCTAAAGGATCAGATAGCTCAGGCCAAGGCGGACTTGGCGGCTGAGGAGGCCAGGATGGTTGAAGAGCGGGCCGCTTTAGATGCCCAATCACAACAGATTCAGGTGCAAAACTACCAGCTTATGTTGGATCAAAACACGTCAAACGACGTGATGAGGAGGAAGTACCGATCTTGTCTGCCGCAGATTTATGAGGGTATGAATCTCTTCAGCACACCAGGAGCCGGAGCTAGTAATCCGGCAGCAGTGAACCAGACCGAGGCACCTGGGGTGGCGCCGGATCAGCCACGGGTGATGGACCTGCCTCGACGGACAGACAACCCGCCGCAATATGTAACAACGCCACCGGGTCACTTCTCTAGCCCTTTGGATAACATGATCGCTGCAGCATTGCGTTTGGCAGCTATTCCGATGGACTCACTAGCAGCGATTGAGACACGACGGGCCAGGGATCTTCTTCAAACCGCTGTTGTGCAGCAACAGGCTTATTCCTACAGCCGAGACAAAATACATTCAACCCCTCGCCCGAGCAAGAGTTATAGCAGGCACATGGATGAACCGGCCGTGTCAAGCAGTGCGTGGCGTCGTGATGCCCCTCGAGGGCCTAATCCGGTGAACGGCGGTTTGAATGCTCAGGATGTGGTGAACAATGTCGGAGCATGGCGCAAGGCAGAGTTAGCAGCCTAGTTGGCTGCGCAGTACCAGAATCAACCTACTCAGGTTCAGCCAGCGGCATCAGTTAAGCGTGGTTTGGCTTTTAGCTCTTAGGGAGTACTGTGCCTCACCCCTGCTCTGCGTAATGTGTGGCTGCCCAAGGATTTCAAGGGTTCGCGTAAAGTACCTAATTATACCACTGATCAGCCCCCTGAGGCATGGGTTGAAAGTTATGAGATGGCAATGGAGATGTTAGATGTGGATGAAGCGGCATGTGCAAAATACTTCACCATGATGTTAGAAGGAATGGCTCGTACCTGGTTGAAGAGCCTGCATGTTAACTCGATCAGTTCATGGGATGAGTTGAAGGCCAAGTTTATAGCAAACTTCAAGGATACGTGCAAGCAACCCATGTCCATTGTGGATCTGGCGGCTTGTGTCCAAGGAGAGGATGAATCGGCAACCCATTGGGTGCACCGGGTTTCAGAAATTTTGCATTCGTCGGGCCGCATCAAACCAGACATGGCAATTGTGACCTTGGAAGGTAATTGCCGGTTTAAGTCACTGAAGATGAAGTTGGGACGGCTTAAGCGTCACTGCAATGATATGGGAACACTCATGGCAGCTCTGGTTAAGTATGTTGATTCTGATAACACCAAGGACCCTGATTCTGACGAAGAAAAGCAAGAGAAGGGAAAGAAGAATGCCGGTTCAAAAGGACAGCATAACCAGGCGAGCCACGGGAACAATGGTAAGTGTAAAGCGGAAAAATTCAGATTTTGTGGCTAACACCAGTATGCAGGGCAATATGCAGCGTCGTAAGGGTAAACCGCCCCAGCGCGGTGGAGGCATGAATCTGGAACGCTTGTTAAACCAGTCTTGCCCGAAGCACGGGACGAAGGAGGTTCCGGCCACACACCTCTGGAAGGATTGTCACATCATGAGGGAATTCAAAAACTCTGATCTCTTCCGGTGTGATCAGGGTCCATCCGGTGGTTCCGGTCCAGGATTTCACGGGCCGGGTTACAGTGGTGGCGGTTCAAACTCAGAATTTCGGAATAATCAGGGCAATCAGAACAACCAAGGTGGTAACAATCAACAGGGTAATCAGGGGAATCAGCAGCAGTTGGGTTATCAAAGCAACCCTAAGCAGTTAAACGGTGGACAGTATCATGTCTTCACTACTAGCTTGTGCAAACGCGATCAGAAGCTCCATAAAAGGGTGGTAAACTCTGTTGAACCGGCAGTGCCCTGTTATCTATGCTGGTCTGAACAGCCTATTGTCTGGAGCAGGGAGGATCATCCGCCTCGGGTTGACAATCCGGGCCACCTAGCTTTGGTGGTTGCGCCGCAGGTTGGAGGTTATAAGTTCACCAAGGTGCTCATGGACGGAGGGAGCAGTATCAATATCTTGTATTATGAAACCTTCCGGCCTATGGGGTCGACAGATAAGAACCTTAGACCGTCGAACACCATTTTTCACGATGTGGTGCCTGGTAAATCGGCTTACCCAGTTGGTAAGATAGCTCTGGAGGTGGTTTTTGGAGATGATCATGATTCAAGATCCGAGATGCTGACCTTTGAAGTGCTCAAGATCAGAAGTCCTTACCATGCTTTGTTTGGACGGCCGGTTTATGCTAAATTCATGGCAAGGCCGTGTTATGTTTATCTGCAGCTCAAGATGTCGGGTCATAAAGGGACCATCATGGTACATGGTAGCCGTAAGATTGCTCTGGAATGCGAGGAAGGTGATGCGGCATATGCTGAATCGGTTTGTACAACTGAAGAGTTGAAGTTTTATAAGGATAATGTTGATCCGACAGACATGACCTCTCTAAAGAAGCCCACTACAGAGCATGATCCGGCTTTGAAGTTTAAGTCGGGGGATGAGACTAAATTGGTTGATTTTGTTCCTGGCGATTCATCCAAGCAGTTCAGTATTAGTGTCAACTTGGATCCGAAATAGGAAAGCGCGCTCATCGAGTTCATCCGTCAGAACGGGACATCTTGGCATGGAAGCCTTCTGACATGCCAGGTGTACCGAGGGAACTCGCTGAGAACACTCTTAATATTGATCTGAAGTTCAAACCGGTCAAACAGTTTCTTCACCGCTTTAATGAGGAGCGGCGCAAGGCCATTGGTGAAGAGGTAGCCCGGCTATTGGCAGCAGGGTTTATCGTGGAAGTGTTTCACCCGGAGTGGTTGCTAATCCGGTACTGGTACTTAAGAAAAATGGCACTTGGCGTATGTGTGTGGATTACACATATTTGAACAAAGCTGGCCCAGCTGATCCCTTTGCCCTCCATCGTATTGATCAAATCATTGATGCTACAGCGGGTTGTGAGCGTTTGAGTTTTTTGGATGCTTATTCTGGTTATCATCAGATCAAGATGGCAGTTAAGGACCAGGAGAAGACAGCTTTCATCAGTCCCTTTGGAGCCTTCTGTTATGTGTCTATGTCCTTTGGGCTCAAGAGTGCCTAGGCAACCTATCAACGCTGTGTGCAGAATTGTCTTCATACTCAGATTGGGCGCAATGTTCATGCCTATGTGGATGATATTGTGGTCGAGTCCAGGAAGGCAGAGACACTTATAACTGATTTACAAGAAACCTTTGATAATATGAGAGTTTATAAAATGATGCTCAATCCGGCTAAATGTGTCTTCGGTGTACCGGCTGGCAAGCTCTTGGGTTTTTTGGTGTCCAGCCGAGGCATTGAGGCTAATCCGGAAAAGATCAAGGCTATCACATCCCTGGCTAAACCGGCATGTATCAATGATGTTCAACGTTTGGCGGGTCGTATTGCGGCTTTGAGCCAGTTTATCAGTAGGTTGGGAGAAAAGGCGATCCCTTTGTATCAGTTGTTGAAGAAGACTGACAACTTTGTCTGGAGCGATGCTGCTGATGCGGCGTTTGAGGACTTGAAGAAGCAGTTGGTTGAACCATCGGTTCTTGCTGCTCCAGTTGATAAGGAGCCGCTGCTATTATATGTGGCTGCTAATGCCCGGGCTGTCAGTGTAGCTATTGTGGTGGAGCGCAAGGACACTGAGAAGGAGTACCCGGTTTAAAGGCCGGTTTATTATATCAGCGAAGTGCTCATTGAGTCAAAGCAGAGATATCCGCATTGGCAGAAGCTGGTGTATGGGTTTTTTATGGCAAGTCAAAAGCTTAAGCAGTACTTTCAAGGTCATCCCATCAAAGTGGTCAGTTCTGCCCCTTTGGGGGATATAATCCAGAACAGGGAGGCAATTGGCCAGGTTGCTAAGTGGGCTATTGAGCTTGGACCACACGGTTTGAAGTATATGCCTCGAACAGCAATCAAATCCCAGGCCCTTGTGGATTTCATCAATGAATGGACAGAGTTGCAGATACCGGGGGACAAACCGGGCAGTACATACTGGACTATCCACTTTGACGGGTCCAGGCAATTGGAGGGCTCAGGGGCTGGAGTTGTCCTTACTTCCCCTTGAGGTGATAAAATTCATTATGTTCTTCGCTTAATGTTCCCTTGTACTAACAATGCAGCTGAGTATGAAGCCTTACTCCATGGTCTTCGAGTGGCTAAGGAAATGAACTTAAGCCAAGTATGATGCTTTGGAGACTTGGATCTGGTAGCCCAGCAAGTTTCAGGTACTTGGGATTCCAAGGATCCACTCATGGCGGCTTACCGGCGAGAGGTGGATATTGTTGCTGGTCACTTCAAGGGTTATCAAGTGGAGCACATTGATCGGCGCAAAAATGAGGCAGCTGATGCTTTAAGCCGGCTGGGATCTCAGTGTAAATCGGTGCCACCCAATACCTTTCTGGATGTCTTGCACAACCCGTCGGTTCAGTTGCCTACAGAGGAGGACCTCGCTATTCCTGATTTGGAGGCACAGTTGGTGGCCACTTTACATATCATTCCGGATTGGACGGTTCCATACTTGGCATATATTGACCGAGGCGAGTTGCCAGAAGATGAAGTTTTGTCCAGGCAGATAGTCCGGCGATCCAAGTCCATGGTTGTTTACAACGGCGAGTTACACCGTTGCAGTGTTTCTGGTGCATTCCAACGTTGTGTTTCTCCTGAAGAAGGCCGTGAGATTCTACGAGAAATCCACGAAGGATACTATGGTCATCACGCTGGTTCAAAATTCTTAGTTGCTAAAGCGTTTCGTCATGGCTTTTATCGGCTGACGGCTCATGCTGATACCGAGGACTTGGTAAGATGGTGCGACGGTTGTTAGAAATTCTCACGACGAGCTCATGTTCCGGCTCAGGAGCTACAGATGATCCCCATCACCGGGACATTTGCTACTTGGGAGATTGACATGGTAGGGCCTTTCAAGCGATCCAAAGATAAGAAGACCCACCTGTTGGTGGCGGTTGACAAGTTTACTAAATGGGTTGAAGCGGAGCCAGTAAACAAGTGTGACGCAACCACGGCGGTTCAATTCATCAAAAAGGTGATCTTCCGTTTTGGTTTTCCACACAGCATCATCACAGATAATGGCACGAACCTCTCCAAAGGCGAGATGGAGGACTTTTGTCAATGAGAGCACATCCGGCTTGACGTGGCATCTGTGGCTCACCCCCAGTCTAATGGTCAAGCTGAGAGAGCCAATCGGGAAATCTTGAAGGGTATCAAGCCCCGGCTTATGGTTCCTTTGAAGAGGACACCAGGTTGTTGGGTGGAGGAGTTACCATCTGTGTTATGGAGTATAAACACCACCCCAAACCGGTCTACAGGTTATACACCTTTCTTCATGGTTTACGGGGCAGAGGCGGTACTCCCAAGTGATATTCGTCATGATTCACCCCGGGTTGCCAATTATGTTGAAGCGGACAACTAGCAAGCACATCAAGAAACACTGGACCTGTTAGATGAAACACGGGACTTGGCGTTGGCTCGTTCGGCGGTTTATCAGCAAGACCTGCGGCGTTATCACAGCCGCCGAGTTAGAACACGAACCTTTCAAGAAGGCGACTTAGTGCTCCAGCTCATCCAGGATCAGACCGATATGCACAAGTTATCCCCACCTTGGGAAGGGCCCTTTGTGGTCAGTAAGAATCTACACAACAGATCATACTACCTCATCGACGTTCGCGAGCACAAAGACTCAAGCAAATCAGAGGAGGAGACCCGTCGACCGTGGAATATCGCTCTTCTACGGCCTTACTACACCTGAGCCATAGGCTCTCATTATGTACATATTTTGACAATGTATATATTATGATCAATATAATAAGCCGGCATCCTTGCTACAAGCAGGGTCTCTGCCATTTTTTCCAATATTTCTTGGCTACAAGGGGGCTTCTGCTTACAAAGCAATGTCCTATTTTGTCCACTAAACCGGCTATCATGCCACAATATAGCTTGGGAGCTTCACACCCAAGGGGCCAAAGAGAGTACTGTTGCTAAAATCACAACTGAAACATAGGCACCCATTGAGCACAGCTCACAAAGTTACTTGGGGGCTCTTTGTGTAAAGTAACAAAGAGCTTGAAAGGACCCTTGTAATTGGGTATCGACCCACGGCTTGGAAGCCTGGTGTATTCACCTAAAATCCCGGGTTAACCCGCCTTCATCAAGTAAGCCACTCCTATCCAGGTAATCCTGGCATGACCCACCGAACGTTTGACAAGTTACTCTCATAGAGACCCTGAACTTGTCAAAGTTAAAACGACGATTGGTTAGTTGGAGGTCCATCTTAAAAGGCTTTGTTAAATGGTTTAACTCAGTGGCCTGGCAGCCCACGAAAAGCCTCGAACTTGGGCCTGGCAGCCCTCGAAAGCCTCGACTACAAGTTTTATTTGATTTTGTTTTTTGCAAGTTTTATCTCTATTTGATAAGGTTCTAAGGTAAACCGGCGTCTCTTGACCCGGCCAGACTATATGTCTTCATCTCAACCCGGTGTTTCTTAACCCGGTGTGGCTTACAGTTATCAACTATTATCACCTAATCAATTATGAACCGGCATCTCTCAATCCGGTCTGGCATTGACTATAAGTCGCCAGGATGACCATCCGGTGTTTATCAATACACGGCATGGCTTATTACGCACCAGCACAATGCGGTGGGTATTTTCCAATACTCAAAGTTTGGTTTATCACCCTTAGTAAACAAGTTGGTGAACCAACAAAAGTGATTTAATATCACAAGTATGATATATTTCATATTTCATTACTTTATAACCTTGGTTATGAGGATTATGGTTCTGTATTGGGTATCATAACCCGTCATGCGGTAAACCGCCAAGACATGTTTAAGTGTTTAAATGCAGAAAGCAGGATTTTATACGAAATACCAAGGCAAATAAAGCAAGCACAAAACAATCATGCCGGATTACAGTATCAGGTAGCAGTGCACGATGGCAGAAGAGCAAAGTATTTCAACTAGCCTAGTACAAGGCGCTTTGATGCCCAAAAGAATAATTGTTTGTTGCCTGCAACACGTAAATATCAAACCGACTGGCGGATTATGATTCAGCACCAGGCTAACGTGAAGTTGAAGGATCATCTCGCGCCGCTTCAACTTCCTCTACCTCACCCAGTGGCTGGAAGTCAAGGGTGGTCCAATCAATCCTGGTTAAGGCTTGAAAGACAGCTTCGTTGCTTATAAGGTTGGACGGTTTAATGTCAGGGGCATAGGTGTGCTTTCGGATTGGAGGGGTTAGATTCTGAGCTTCCTTCACAGCTGCGTCAACCCGTTTGCCGTCTGCGTCATAGCTGGACCGGTAGACAGACAGATCAACCTCCTCAGCCAATTGGCTTGCCAGTGGGAGCATCTCTTTTGTCAAGACTTTGAGAGCTTCATTATCAAAGTCTGATCCATCTTCTTGTTGACCGGGATAGCCTTTTGCGATATCTGCCAGATCAAGATCAACAATCCACGCTTTGGCCCGTGTCAGTGCTGTTAAAGTGCCAGCTCTTGCAGCGGATCGCTTTACCTCTTCTATTTGGGCCGGGGTCATAGACAATTTGGCCAATGTATCCTTGATCAAGATTGGTGCCGGTTTGTTGAAGGAAGATGCACAGATGACTCGTTGAGCGCCAGTATACAATTGTTCTATCAACATATAGGCGGCCTTCAACTTCATACGCATATCTGAGCCCAGATGAGCAATACGGCTACCTGCAAGCGGTTTAAGAATTTGCTGTTAAACCGGCAACTTCAAAAATGTTCAAGGAAGGTGTTGACAAAAGGTATTTACCAAATATTGCTGAAGTCATGGCATTGACTTGATGTTTCAGCTGAGTTAGCTCCTCTGCCACCGGTTTAAGCACTGCTTCGGCATCTTCAGCCCGCTTTAAGAGAGCTGCCTTCTCTGTTTCCCAAGTCGCACGCTCACTTTTCAAGCCATCCTTCAATTGTTCCATGGCAGTCAAAGCGCCCTTTAGTTCATCTTTGGCCTTGGAGGTTTCTGCCTGCTGGGACTTAATGTTTTCTTACAGATCAGCAATCTGGGAATCTCTGATGTTCAAGTCAGCCTGCACAAGACAGATGATAAAGATGTTAAAAAAAATTCTCAAAGTCCCAAGCACATAACAAGTTATATACTTGCCACTTGGGGGCTAATGCAGATTGCTTTTCATTTTGACTATCATTTTAAGTCCCAAGGCTCAATACAAGTATTAATCTTGGCACTCGGGGGCTAATGCATAATTGATCATAAAAGTCAAAGGTGAAGGAATTCAACAAAGGACAAGTTTGAAACAGAAAGTCCCGGTTCATCTTGAAGAGATAAACCGGCCCTTGGGGGCTACACAGTTGAAAGTCTTTTTATTTAAAGTCCCGATTCATCTTTAAGAGATAAACCGGCCCTTGGGGGCTACAATTGAGTTGATATGTAGTGCAAATAAAATTTATGAAGTTCTTGGAAGTTACCTCATAACGCTCCTTCATCAAATTAACCAAACCGGACTTATAGTCACGGCTGGTGTATAGGCGGTTTAGGTATCCAGAATGAAGTTCCTGAGCGGGGAGATTAGCATAACTTGACACATCAGCCTTCCACTTGCCTTTGTCTTCAGCAGCAGATTCCACTTTGGCACTGTGCTTTGCCAAAGCGACAGGATTACCAGGAGAAGTGGCCAAACCCAGTAATCACAACATCATCAGTTGCTGCATTTGGGCTCGCCGGTTTGTTTGTGGCTTTGGCAGGGCTCGGCGGATTAGCAGTCGGACTTGGAGGATTGGCTTGTGGGCTTGGTGGATTGATATGAGGGCTCGCCGGGTTAACTTCGGGCGGATCAACATCAGTGGCCTGGCCTTGTGGCACAGGGTCATCCATGGCGACATCAACATTTCCGCCAGCACCTTCTGAGGTCCTATCTGGTTCAACTTCATCAGTGGGAGCAGTTGTTTTCGCCTTCTTGCTCAATCGGGCTTTGGCACTACAAAATGGCGCATAGAGGATTAATATGGTAAACTGATGCAAGAAGACAAAGTTAACATTATTATACTTACCCAGGGACGGTCTTGAGGGGAGGCATTTGCGTGGTTGATGAATCGCCAGAGGACGAGTTGGCAGTGGCCTGATAATTTGATTCAGACGAATTAAGAGGATATCGAAAGTAACCCGCCAAGGGATAAGACTTGATAGAATTACAAGAGACCTCTACACGGCGTTTCCGGATTGGAGTATCTGGTAAACCGGAAGAAGTGACTTGCTGGCCACTATGCTGGGTTGTGCGACGAGCTTCAGGATGTTGTGGATCCAAAGGAGTGAAAGGATGTGAACGCTTCACTTTCCGGACTGCGCGACGGATTTTTCTTACTGGCACAAGATCGGAATTGGAGGAAAGGGAGATTACCTCTACATTGTCAGCACAGCTTGCTTCCGCATCATCCTGGTAAGGGTCGTTGTCAATAAGATGTATGAAAAATGAGCCAAGGGAGTCAAGTTCTACCTCTTGTTCCAAATCATCAACGTCTTCGGGCGGATCAGAGGACTCGGTTGTTTTCTTCTTGGTTGGCTTCTTGATGGCCTTGCTCTTGGCACGAGCAGTCCTCGCCGGTTTGTCTTGAGTTTTTGGCGGTTTGTCCTGATTTTTCCTCTTCCAGAAAGGATCTTTGGCCTGTAAGAATAAACAAAGGAGTATCAGAACAGTGTTAAAGCGGAGGCGGATCAAAAAGGCAGAAAGATAAAAAATTACCGCTGGCGGTTTGTTGGAGGTGTTAAAGGGACGCAGCCCAGTTTTGCTGCATTCAGCGATCGGTTCATCCAGCATCTTCTTAACAGCCTTAGTGACTTCATCATCAGTTATCTCTATCTCATGGTGCCGTTGAGGGTCCTTGATATCCTCGGTATACTCATGCATCAACCTGGTGTGGCGGCTTAAAGGCAGGATACCCCATGAAACCCAGCAACAAACAAGGTCAATGCCGGTTAAGTCGTTTGCTAGGAAAGCCCAGAGCTTAGCAAGTTGAGGTGCATATGTTTGACGTTCTTTAGCTGTGAGTTGCTGAGGCACGGGATGTCCATTGCTGAGCCGGTGAGCACGGTAACCCGGCAGAGGGTTTTCTTCAGTAGGAGCAGTGTTTTGACAATAAAACCATGTTTGGTTCCAATCTTTGGGGTGGCTGTGATGTTTGGCATGAGGAAAATCAACTTCTTTTCTTTTCTGAATTGACACTCCGCCAAGTTCAGTATTGGGGCCGTCAGAGAACTCAGTTCGACAGTTTAAGTGGAACAAGTCCCTAAAGAGCTCAACAGTTGGTTCTTCTTGAAGGTAAACTTCACAGAACACTTGGAAATTGCAGATATTGTACACAGAGTTCGGTCCAATGACTTGAGGATGGAGCTAGAAGCTGGCAAGTACATCCCGGAAAAACTTTGATCCGGGAGGGCTAAATCCCCGGTCTAGATGCTGCATAAATACGCCCACTTCTCCATCTTGAGGTTCAGGAGGGCACTCAGAGCCAGGGACTCGCCAATGAATAACTTCCTTCTTGGCCAAAGCGCCAGTCAGAACATACCCATTGAGTTGTGTCTCTGTGATCCAGGAAGGAACCCAGTTGCAAGAGGCGAATTGCTTGGCCATTTTGAAAGACAAACTGTAAAGGAAGTGCAAAAGCCGGTTCACGGGTCAAGATTGATGTGCACAAACCGATGTTAAACCGGGGCATTTAATTCAAACATATATGCATTATAAACCGGATATTGATGCTCAAGTTAAGGTGGTGGTTTATGTGAGGGCTAATGGTACCTGGCGGATTGTCATTTTCTAAAGGTTAAATCGCCTACAAATGGAAGAAGCATATCTGAAATTTACCAAGTACTGAAGAAACAGGTTTCGCAAGATGGCATTGTAATTTTGGATCTACCGCGGCCTAGTAAAGAAAATTTTCTGAGCCCTAAAAATGGTGACGATAGAACGTTAACAGTCCAGATGGGATCTATCCAGGAACAACGAGATACTATGGAGGGACAGATTAAAACTACGGCTTCGGCCGCTAGAGGAAGCTGTCAGGCCTAGCTAGATTCAAGGAGATACTAGGGGAAAACAGATGAGCACTGATGAATGCTGATGAACACCGAAGAACTTCAGAACCCTAATGCAGATTTGATAACTCGAGGAAGGGAATACTTACCAGGGCCACGTAGCGGCGGAGGAGTGTCGCAAGGTCTCTGGTACGAACAGGTTGATGCAGCGGCCTAGTCGATGCAGGTTCAAGGGTCAACGGCGGCGGTGATGCTTGAGCTCTTCGGGGTCGCGAGGAGGAAGAAGATGCGAAGAGGCAAGGGGGGAAATGGAAGGACCCCCCGGTCTTATTTATGAAGGCAAGGGGATAAGCGGCAGGCGCGAGAATCGAGGAGCCTGAAGCGGCAAGAGGGGGCGCAGATGTCGCCTCGATTTTCGGGAGTTAATTAAATGAAGGGAATCTTTATAACCTTTTTATATAGAGATGACATCATGAGGGTTTATTGCAATTTCAAAAGATGGCGTCATGGCGGTTTACCAAAGTTTACAAGGAGAAGATATCATGGCGGTTTACGAGGATTGTAAGAAGATGTTCATGGAATTTTTCTAAGTATTGAAGATTGACATGAACAGGTTCAAATCAATCTGGGGCCTAATGTTGAGGATATAACTACTGAGTGTAAACCGCCCAGGAGGGGTCGGTTCACGCTTATACGTATTGAAGCCCATGAAGACAAAGAAGATGGCGCTCTACTAGGAAAGCTTAGAGGCCCAGAGCCCAAAGGCAGATTAGGGCCCATAATTGTAAACCGCCATAGTTGTATAACTTGTGTTGTAAGTTAGGAAAAGGAAGAGACCGAGCCGGACACTTGTATGAGCTGGCCTCGGAACTCTGTAAACTGGCCGGGCGTCAACCTGTGTATATAAAGGGACAACCCGACGGCGGTTCAGGGACAAGAAACAACAACTCGAGACTCAGGCAAAGCGTATTCGCTCCCTAATCATCGAAACCCCAATAATCCCATCACAACTAGACGTAGGCTTTTACCTTCACCGTAAGGGGCCGAACTAGTATAAACTCTCGTGTCCCTTGTTCCGGTTTAACCCCTTTAAGCTAATCTCGTTGCGATGGCTCCACGACTAAGTCCTTCTGCTAGGACATCTGACGTGTTAACTCCACGACACCCACTATATGCTATTTTCTTGAGAGAAGCCACTAGTGAAACCTACGGGCCCCGGGTCTATTTTCTACCATATTGTTTTTAGATCTATTATTCCAAAAACCCAAAAGTACCTTGATGTACTTTTTATTTATTTATTTTATTTTGTGTTTTTGCAAGATCTATTTATCCAATCTCATAAAATTTTATCTATCTTTTTACCGAGGAGGAATTGACAACCCCTCTTACGCATTGGGTTGCAAGTATTTGTTGTTTGTATGCAGGATCCGTTTAAATAGTGTAGTTTGGTTCTCCTACTGGATTGATAACCTTGGTTTCATAACCGAGGAAAGTACTTGCCGTTGATGTGCTGCATCATCCTCTTCTCTTCAGGGAAATACCAATGCAGATACAAGAAATCATGTCTCAACTTCAAATAGCTGACAAACAAAAGTACCGAGAAGTAGAAACGAGATGCTGCCAAGTATAGAAACCAGCAAATTCAAATTGACAAATGGCATGCTGCCAAATACAATTACTTACCATGGTACATGAGTTCCAAAAGCAAGCGGCAGACAACTACAGATAGTACAAACTTTTCACTGCTACTAAAGTACTAGAATGCAACCAACTTAGTTTTGACAGCAACACAACTACAACAAGTTTAGTCTTGACGGCTAAATCATCTTCAGTGACCAATGGTCAGGCGAGTAGAACAACGAGGCAACCGCGTCGCACCAATGAGGCGAGTAGAGTGGCGTAGAGGCTTCCTCTTCTCTTTGTTATTGTACTTCTTCACCGCCGACTATGCCTCCTCCTTCTTCCCTTCTTATGTTTCTTCACCACCGGCTATGCCTCCTCCTCCTTCCCTTTCTTCTGCTTCTTCACCAACAGCTCTGCCTCCTCCTCCTCCTCCCACTCCATCTTCACCAGGACATCCACGTCGGCCAAAAGCTCAACATCAATTAGCTTCTCCTTCACTCATTCGACGGTAGCCCGTGCAACGCGAGGGCGAGCCATGACCTGCACCTCTGGCTTATCCTCCTTGTCGATGGAAATGACAGTCACATCAGCATGGGGATTACGGATGGGGACTTGGTACTCGGGGTTGACACGGTCTGGCACGACGACCTTGACCACCATGCCTGCATCCGCTGGATCTATCGTAAACCTGCATTTCAAAGGGCGATACATGATCCACCGGTTCCACTGCCGAACATCGCCAAAGATGGACTCCAGCATGTAGGAGACGATGATGGCAACTGTCGGCACACCCTTGAAGGAAATATGCCCTAGAGGCAATAATAAAGTTGTTATTTTATATTTCCTTATTCATGATAAAGGTTTATTATTCATGCTAGAATTGTATTGATCGGAAATCTAAATACATGTGTGCATATATAAACAAACACTGTGTTCCTAGTGAGCCTCTACTTGACTAGCTCGTTGATCAAAGATGGTTATCGTTTCTTGACCATGGACATGAGTTGTCATTTGATAACGGGATCACATCATTAGGAGAATGCTCCAATGGACAAGACCCATCCGTTAGCTTAGCATTATGATCGTTCAGTTTTATTGCTATTGCTTTCTTCATGTCAAATACATATTCCTTCGACTATGAGATTATGCAACTCCCGGATACCGGAGGCATGCCTTGTGTGCTATGAAACGTCGCAACGTAATTGGGTGATTATAAAGATGATCTACAGGTATCTCCAAAGGTATTTGTTGAGTTGGCATAGATCGAGATTAGGATTTGTCACTCCGAGTATCGGAGAGGTATCTCTGGTCCCTCTCGGTAATACACATCATAAGAAGCCTTGCAAGCAAAGTGACTAATGAGTTAGTTGCAGGATGATGTATTATGGAACGAGTAAAGAGACTTGCCGGTAATGAGATTGAACTAGGTATGAAGATACTGACGATCGAATCTCGGGCAAGTAACATACCGATGGACAAAGGGAATTACGTGTGTTGTCATTAAGGTTCGACCGATAAAGATCTTCGTAGAATATGTAGGAGCCAATATGAGAATCCAGGTTCCCTATTGGTTATTGACAAGAGAGGTGTCTCGATCATGTCTACATAGTTCTCGAACCTGTAGGGTCCCGTTCGATGATGATATTGTATTATATGAGTTATGCGATTTGGTGACCGGAAGTTGTTCGGAGTTCGGGATGAGATCACGGGCATGACGAGGAGTCTCGAGATGGTCGAGAGGAAAAGATTGATATATAGGACGACAATATTTGGACACCGAAAGTGTTCTGGAGGGTACTGGGTACATATCAGCTCACCGGAAGGGGTTCCGGGCACCCCCGGCAAAAGATATGGGCCTAATGGGCCAAGAGGGGAAACACATCAGCCACTAGGGGCTGGTGCGCCCCCATATGGGCCGAACCAAAGGGAGAGGGAAAGGGGGGAAGAGAAAGGAAAGGGGGGGTTCGGACTCCCCCTTCCCTTTCTCCCCCTCCTCTTTCCTTCCCCCTCTAGTGAATAAGGAAGGGGGTGGCCGGCCTAGGAGGAACCCAAGTAGGATTCGGTCCTACTTGGGGCGCCTCCTGGCCTCTCCCCTCCCCCTCCCACCTATATATATGTGGGGGGAGGGGCGCCCCTAGCACACCCTAGACAATTGCATAGCCGTGTGCGGCGCCCCCTCCATCGTTTACACCATCGGTCATATTTTTGTAGTGCTTAGGCGAAGCCCTGCGAGGATCACTTCACCATCACCGTCACCACGTCGTCGTGCTGACGGAACTCATCTACTACCTCGACGTCTTTCTGGATCAAGAAGGCGAGGGACGTCACCGAGCTGAACGTGTGCAGTACTCGGAGGTGTCGTACGTTCGGTACTCGATCGGTGGAGCGCGAAGAAAGTTCGACTACATCAACCGCGTTGTGAAACGCTTCCGCTTACGGTCGACGAGGGTACGTAGACACACTTCCCTCCTCGTTGATATGCATCTCCGTAGATAGATCATTGTGTGTGTGTAGAATTTTTTTTGTTTTCCATGCAACCATTCCCAACAACCCTTGCCCTCGAGAAGACGTGTTTCCTCTCGTCATTCGTGAGCGACGGCACAAGGCCTCTACCGTGGTTGACGGGAGCGGGGGCACTCTTGAACCGCTAGGCGAGCTCCCGGTTGACTGCTTTCTTCATTGGATCATTGTCGGCCCATCCTAAACCGCCCTCTCCCAACCGTGGTTGGACTTCGCCATCGGCGGTGGCAGTGAGAGGTGAGATGAGAGAGGCAATAGGAGAGAGGCTGGAGGCGGGGTGGTTTTCCGTGCGACGTGGCGGCTCGTGAATGCGGTGGAAGGACGACGACGGGGGTTTTCCAGAGACATGGAAAACCGAACGGGCGGCACCTCAAGTAGTGAACGGCCACCACAACCAGCGGCGATCTGCTACTTAGTGAACGACCCGGTAGGACAATGCTACGGAACGAACAAGCCCAACAACGTATGTCCGACCGGGTCGGCTCACGTGCTTCCGATCCGCACCGTCGCTGTTGTCGGCCTGCGAGGGATCAGTCATGTCAAAACGTGCTCAAAAAATGACCCGGTGTTTTTGTCACTGTCAAGATTTTGGTTCAATGCAAAATGTCACTAGTAAATAGTGGGTTATCGTGACACAACGTGGTGGCTGTGTGATTTTAAGTTTTTAACTCGTCCCCCGGAGGCCGCCCCTGTCCCCCCACACTAGTCCGCCCCATCCATCATGTTCGCCTCCATCTGCCGGCGGCGGCCCCTCCGAATCCATCAAACCGCTGGCGGTGGCGGCAGGACAAACCCCCTCGAGTTCATCCCTGGCACCATCCCTCTCGCCCACTGCCACACCTCGCCCGCCGTCGCCGAAGCCCCGAGCCCGGAGCCCTGCCCCGACTCCGTTTCCTACCTCATCTCGCGCGGCCTCTCCCCCACCGCCGCTGGCGCGGCCACTACCTCTCAGCACCTCCGCATCCGCTCCACCGACAAGGCCGACGCTGTGCGCGCCCTCCTCAAGCTCTATGGCTTCACCGACGCGGACATCGTCCGGGCGTTGCGCAGCGCCCCGGTTCTCCTCGTCTTTGACCCCGAGCGGATCCTCCGCCCCAAGCTCGACCTTTTCGCCTCCCTAGGCTTCGAGCCCCGCAAGCTCGCCTCCGAGCCTTTCCTCCTCGGACGCAGCCTCGACAAGCACCTCGTCCCCGCCATCCAGTTCCTCCGCGGCATCATCGGCAGCGACGACAACCTCCGCCTCGCTTTCCACCGCGCCCCCCGCGCCCTCTCTGTGGACCTCAACAACAACATGCGCCCCGCCGTGGAAGCCCTCCGCCGGGGCGGCCTCGGAGAGGCCGACATTTCGAAGCTCCTCGTCATCCACTTGGGCGTGCTCATGTCGTCACCGTATCGCATCGGCGAAATCTTCGAGGAACTCAAGGCGATGGGCATGTCCATCTTGGACCCGCGCTTCCTCTACTGCTTCCGTGCGATGTCCAGTCTGAAGAGGGAGTCATGGCTGCGGAAACTGGCATTTTACCAGAGCTTCGGGCTGTCAGAGGGTGAGGTGCTGGAGGCCTTCAAGAAGCAGCCCACGATATTCCTTTTCACCGATGAGAGCATAAACAAGAAGGTCCGGTTCCTGCTGGACGAGCTGAAGCTCGGAATACGTGATGTAATTGCGCGGCCTGTGGTTCTAGCTTATAGCTTGGAGAAGTGCATCCTGCCGAGGTGCGCCGTGCTGAGTGTGTTGATGAGGGAGGGGAGGATTCAGAGATATAGTATCAAGTTGCTTCAGGCTTTGCTTGGCAGTTCCGGGAATTTCTCGACCAGGTTTGTGCTGAGGCACGCTGATGATGTGCCAGATGTTGTTAAGGCATATGAGGGTAAGATCAGATTTGAAGGATTCAAATAGGCCGGTCTTCTTCTAGATTGGTATAATTCTAGATTAGGCTTATGTTTCTAGTGCCAATGTTAAAGATCAAGACATGATCCATGATTCTAACAGTGCTTCAGGGACAATTTTGCCCTATTGGTAGCCCTTACTGAGTATCAACTACATTTGTAGTTTAACAACTGTCATTTTGTGTCCTGCGGCCTATTAAAATCTACCCCTCCGTTTCTAAATATAAGCCTTTTAGAGATTTCAATAAGAACTACATCCTGATGTAAACCCTGTGTTGATCTTTACATCTTACTCTTTCCACTACTCATCTGAAGTCTCTGGTTCTTTCAAATAAATAATGCTGTCGTGTTGTCCAGAGTAGAGAACTTGCACTTGCTATTTCCTCTCCCTAGATGTAGTGCTGATGTTTACCAACAGATGTGGGCGGGATGAACTTGCTCTTTGGTCTAAGAAATGCGGATCTGTTCACGTCCAGGAATATTACACATGGTAAGGTCTATCCTAGAGAGACATGGACACCCCACCCCTATTTGTGGCAAGGTCTATTCTAGAGAGACATCCCTATTCCTGAAACAATGATCTTTGCCCTTGAAGCTTTATGGATTTCCTTTCGGTTTGCATTGTACTATCAACTGCTTCAGACTTCAGACTTTCAGTTATGTTGAAAATATAGAAGGGTAAGCCAGTCCAGAACCGGAATTGTTGCATGCCTTATCAGACATAACACTAAACTTCTCTTGTTCCGGATCGCCGAACGAGTATCTTGGTCTGTATGTTAATGTTGTACCTGATCGAGGACAGGATAGAGCAAGTCAGAGAGTTTTGAGTCTCCAAACTTGGCCTTCTGTTGTATCCAAACTAAAGATTGGAAATTTTCTGTGAAATCTCTTTATGATTTTCTTATTAAAAATGATATGGGTTTCCCACCCAAATTCCTCTGGAAGATTAAAACCCCAGCCAAGATCAAGATGTTTCTCTGGCTTTTGGCTAGGAAAAGCATCCTGACTGAAGATAACTTGGCTAGAAGAGGTTGGAAAGGGAGTAAAAATTGTGTCTTCTGTGGGAAAGAAGAATCTATTGATCACTTGTTTTTCTCCTGTTCTGCGGCTAGATTAATGTGGAGTCTTGTTAAATGCTCCTTTGATCTCCAAAATATTCCATAGACTCTGAATGACTGCCTAACAAGGTGGATCAAAACATTCCAGAAAACACAAAAACAGCTAGTAATAGGATTTTTTTTTGAAACTATGATGATTTTTATAGAAAATTCGGAAACTATACACCATAATGCAGAAAAATCAAAAGTATCACCCCGTCGGCCTCCTGTTGGCCGAAGAGGGACTTTTCGGCCAACACCTGCTTTACTGTTTTAGAAAATTCATACCAATTAGGATTTTTAGTATTTTAATTTGATTCTTTTTGCATTAGATTAGAAATTTTATGAAGTTTCTGTAGATATCAAGTTTGACTAGATTTGAAAGTTTGAATTTGAATTTTCATGAATTTGCTCAAATCACTAGATTGCCTATAATTTGAGCTAGGAGTATTTTTTCAGATGATTCTGTTTGCTACTGGTTCTTTGTGACTTTGTTTATCAGCAGTAATTAATTGGCGGATTTTATAATTATTTATAATTAGGTTTTTATGAAAACAGTTTTGTTTTAGTGTTTTATAGGTTTTATGCTTTTTCTTTTAATTTTAATTGCTTTAAATTGTTTTCTTTAGTTTTTTTACATATTCTTTTTGTTTCTGTTTAGTTATCAGTAGCTATTTTATTTGTAGTGTTTTTTTTATTTTATTTCTTTTATCCTACTAGAAAACTTGTTTTGAGCTTCATACGAGTTTATATTTTAAAGCGCCTTATAAATCATGTACAGTCATTGTCGTTTTATACATGAAAAAAAAATACTTTTCCACTATCTTTTTCCCTCCATTTTCTTTCCCGCCATCTTCTTTGCCACCATTTTCTCCCGCCATTCTCTCCCGCGATTTTCTTTCCCGCCATTCTCTCCCGCCACACTAAGGAGTGATGCATCGACGAAGGATGACTATGATGCCTTCATGTGGAGTGTGAAACACTGTGTGAGAGAAGTCATAAGTGTGAAACACTCTTCGATGATGATGACGAAGCTGCAAACACTTATGACTTCTCTCAGACAGTGTTTCACACTCTACTAGCAGCACCGACGCAGGAGACACAGACCGTGTCAGACGATGTTATCTACGGTCGTGGACACCATGAGGCTCATTTTATAAGTTGAGAAGTGAAGATGGCGAGAAAGAAGATGGCGGGAGAGAATGGCGGGAAAGAAAATGGTGGGAGAGAATGGCGGGAGAAAATGGAGGGAGAGAATGGCGGCAAATAAAATGACAGAAAAGAAAATGGCAGAAGAAAATGGCGGCAAATAATGGCGGGAGAGAATGGCGGGAGAAAATGGCGGCAAAGAAAATAGCGGGAGAAAATGGAGGGAAAGAACGATGGGAAAGAAAATGGAGGATAAAAGAAATAAAACACAAAAAAATACTACAAATAAAATATCTACTAATAACTTAACACAAACTAAATATGTCAAAAAATAAAGAAAACAATTTAAAGCAATTAAAATTAAAAGAAATAGCACAAAACCTATAAAACACTAAAACAGAACTGTTTTCGTAAAAACCTAATTTTAAATAATCCTAAAACTCACCATTTAATTACTATTGATAAACATAGTCACAAAGAACTAGTAGCAAAAAGAACCATCTAAAAAGAGTACTCCTAGCTCAAATTATAGGCAATCTAGTGATTTGAGTAAATTCATGAAAATTCAAATTCAAACTTTCAAATCTAGTCAAACTTGATATCTACAGAAACTTCATAAAATTTCTAATCTAATGTAAAAAGAATCAAATTAAAATACTAAAAATCTTAATTGATATGAATTTTCTAAAATAGTAGAGCTGGTGTTGGCTGAAGAGGGACTCTTTGGCTAACGGTTGGCCGAAAAGTTCTTTTTGGCCAATGGTTGGCCGAAAAGTCCCTCTTCGGCCAATGGTAGGCCAAAAAGTCCCTCTTCGGCCAACAGGAGTCCGACAAGGTGATACTTCTGATTTTTCTGCATTAAGGTGTATAGTTTTCGAATTTGCTATAAAAATCGTCATAGTTTAAAAAAAATCTAGTAATAGTTGGAATGTCTGCGATGTTTTGGTCCATCTGGAAATGCAGAAATGATGTGGTGTTTAGATCAAAAAAATTGAATGATCCCATGATGATTATCAGAAGGATGTGCAATTGAATTACTGACTGGTCTATTTTGCAGAGAAAAAATCCAGAGTAAAAAATGCTGATGCTGGAGGCAAAAATAATAGAGCGGGCGGCAAATGAAGTCTACAAGACGTCGCATGGATAGAGGCCTGGCGTGAGAAGACTGGGAGCTGCTGGAGATTAGCTGTAGTGGCAGTAGCTTATAGTAGCTCCTGAGTTTTTTTGTTGCTTTGTTATGGCTTGTTCATCCTTGTTGGCAGCTTCTGCTTATGGTTGTTCCCTTTTGTTGGCTTCAGAACCTTGTATGGCTGGAGATGTTTAGGCGTCTCAGTCCCGTTGTGAACTACTCTTTTCGTTTCAAAATAGATGACTTAATTCTGTACTAACTTTAATATAAAGTTAGTATAAAATTGGATCATCTATTTTGTACTACTTTGGTGTTGATTTCGTTAATGAAATCGGAGGGAACCCTCTCTTTTGATCAAAAAAACAAGAACACGAATCTAACACGGGCCTGGCATATGCGAACGTGCATCGTGGATCTTTATGAATGTTGAGAACATTCGATGTTGTTGAAATTATGTAACCTGTTTTGATCCGTTTGATCTTATGTAATGGAATATTCGATGTTATCGATATGTAAACGCAGAAACAACGCTTGCTCTGATAGGGAAATCGTTCGATCTCCTGTTGATTATTCAAAACAGCCAAAACAAAACCGAAGGGGAAACACACAAACAAATTTCGACTGCAGTGTGAACAACGCAAGCACCAAAATCATCTTCTGCAACCCCATCCGGATGCCATTTGTTCCTACCCAAGGCGGAAATTGTTGCAGGTCGTCTGCCGGAACAGCAGGGAGGAGCTGAACCCGAGCCGCGACCGCTGCAGATCGAACTCCAGCAGGTTGTCCTCCATCATGTGGCCCCCGACCACCACCGACGTCCGCGGGGCCGAGCCGCCGTCCACCACGCCGAGGCACAGCGCGCCGCCCTTGGCGGCCACCATCGAGTTGGCCCCGAACACCACCCACGACGCGGCCTCGCTCTGCAGCACCAGCTCGACCGTCGGCACGGCCGGTCCCACGCGGGTGCTCCCCACCTTGCTCCCGTCGTAGCAGAGCTTGAACGGCGCCACGGCCCGCACGCGGGGGATCATGGCCGTCTCCGCCGCGAACGCGTCCGTGACCGCCTTGTGGATGGAGGTCTCCAGCACGGTGTAGGGCGCCACCGTGCTGAGCTTGGTGCCGCCGCCGCCCTGCTTGTCAATGGCCAGCAGCGAGGCGTTCAGCGGCACGGCGCGCCCGTTCACCTTGATGCCCGTCACGCCGATGAAGTACTCGTTCGACTTGTCCTTCTCGCCGGAGACGCCGGCGGTGCTCACGTTGTTGACGAGGAGCGGGGTGTAGAGGAGCGACTTGGAGAGGTCCACCCCGGGCTGGAACGCGTAGGGCGCGTCGCCGAAGACGACGACCCCGGCGGCCGAGGTCGACGTGAGGCAGAGCGCGAACTTGCGGGAGAAGCGGAAGGCTGCGGCGAGCTGCGTCGGGAGCGCGAAGCGGGCGCGGCTGAGCGACACCATGCCGGTGGCGCCGGCGGCGAGGCCCTCGGTCAGGAACGTGGCTCCGCACGTGAACAGGAACGCCGGCGAGGTGGCGAGCGGCCCCGGCGCCGGGCGGAAGGTGGTGGGCACCGACAGCACGTCGGTGATGAGGTTCCCGCCGGTGCTGACGCGCGTGACGGTGTTCTCCGGGAACCCGCCGCAGGTGTCGTTGAGGCACCCCGGGGACGGCTTGCCGACGCAGCTGGTGGCGCAGGCCCCGGTCTTGGCGAGGCGGCACAGCTTGGACGCGCACGGCACGCGCGCGTAGGACGAGGACGCGTACCCGGCGTCGCAGTCCACCCAGAGCGTGCCGCCACCGAGGTCGAGCACGGCCGTCACCGGCACCTGGGGCGTGCGCTGCCGGAAGCCCGTCAGGTACTGCCCCGTCGCGCCGTCCTTCCTCACCGGCAGCACAACGGCGCTCGGGCTGTCGCCGGCCGCGCGGCACGAGCACGCCGACAGGAGGAGGAGGAGGAGAGCCGTGGCGGTGGAAGCGACGAGACGAGTGGAACGCGCCATGTTGAGGGCTGGCAGAGACGGCGACGTGAGTGAGACAGACGCAGGCGAGGAAGGGTGGCCTTTATAGCACCGTTTGCCTGACCTCGCTGTTAGGGTGTCGGGATCATGCACAGGAGGACAGCGCGGCACGCGGAGGCGGGGAAGTGGCGTGGCGGCTAGGCCTCGTGGCGAGACGCCGGAATGGACTGCACTGGGCTAGTGGGCCTGGAACTGTATTTGGTCGTACTAGTTTCGTTGAACGAGTCCATGCATGGCCGAAATTCTCATTTGTTTATGGATGATGAGGATGAGACCCAGCATCCAAGGCAGGGCAGGGCAGGGCAGGGCAGGGAGTGAAGGAAGCTCGTCCCCATGTGCACATTATCCTGACGCATCGACGTGCCACCACTTCCCATTTGTCGCCCGTCTCTGACTAAAAATACTTTGTTTAGTGGGCAAATGTGCATCCCGTGTGCGGCTGGCGAGTCGTTTTCACGGAGAATGCCGCGCCCGTCGATCGATCCGGAGAATTTACCGGCGAGCCGAGGATGAAATGAAGTTAACCATGGGGTGGGTCGGTGGGTGGGGTGGAAGCTCAGTTTACGAAGGTGGTGCAACGCGCGAGCAAAACAGGGTGGCGTCCCAGCTCCAGCACGCGGGAGCGCGCGCGCGGCAGCTTTTGCTCGCGCACGCCGGCGAGGCGATCGACGCTGGTGCCTGGCGTGAAAGCGTGGGCAGGCCACGGAAAGGAACTGGACCATGCTGCTCGTGGCTCTGAAACCGCGGTGGCACTGATGTTTTCTAGTAGTTTTTCCCTTTTTTTCTCAGGAGGAACGAGAAGCTTTTCTCTCAATTTTCATTTTTTTTGCCTTGGAGTTGTACAATCTCATAGTCGAAGGAATATGTATTTAACATGAAGAAAGCAACAACAATAAAACTGAACGATCATTATGCTAAGCTAACAGATGGGTCTTGTCCATCACATGATTCTCCTAATGATGTGATCAAATGACAACACATGTCTATGGTTAGCAAACTTAATCATCTTTGATTAACGAGCTAGTCTAGTAGAGGCTTACTAGGGACACGGTGTTTTGTCTATGTATCCACACATGTATCAAGTTTCCGGTTAATAAAATTCTAGCATAAATAATAAACATTTATTATGATCTAAGGAAATATAAAATAACAACTTTAGTATTGCCTCTAGGGCATATCTCCTTCACAATGCTGGCACCGAATAACAATTACTCAGGTCTAAAACTAATTCTGAAGGTAGATGTAGAGGTAGTGTGCCGACGGCGATCACATCGACCTTGGAACCATTCCCGACGCGCATCATCACATCGTCCCTAGCCAATCTTCGTTTAATCTGTAGCTCTTGTTTCAAGTTACAAATATGAGCAACCAAAACAGTATCAAATACCCAGGCGCTACTACGAGCATTAGTAAGGTACACATCAATAACATGTATATCAAATATACCTTTGTTCACTTTGCCATCCTTCTTATTCGCCAAATACTTGGGGCAGTTCCGCTTCCAGTGACCAGTTCCTTTGTAGTAGAAGCACTCAATTTCAGGCTTAGGTCCAGCTTTGGGTTTCTTTCCGGGAGTGACAACTTGCTTGCCATTCTTCTTGAAGTTCATTTTCTTTTCATTGCCTTTTTTCTTGAACTAGTGGTCTTGTTAACCATCAACACGTGATGCTCCTTCTTGATTTCTACCTCAGCGGCCTTAAGCACTGCGAAGAGCTCGAGAATTGTTTTGTCCATCCCTTGCATATTATAGTTCATCACGAAGCTTTTATAGCTTGGTGGCAGTGATTGAAGAACTCTGTCAATGACACAATCAACTGGAAGATCAACTCCTGCCTGAGTCAAGTGATTATAATACCCAGACATTTTGAGTATGTATTCACTGACAGAACTGTTCTCCTCCATCTTCCAGCTATAGAACTTGTTGGAGACTTCATATCTCTCTACCCGGGCATTTGCTTGAAAAATTAACTTCAATTCCTGGAACATCTCATATGCTCCATGACGTTCAAAACGTCTTTGAAGTCCCGGTTCTATGCCGTAAAGCATGGCACACTGAATTATCGGATAGTCATCAGATCGAGCTTGCTAGACGTTCATAACGTCTGCTTCAGCTCTTGCAGCAGGTGCATCACCTGGCGGTGCATCAGGGACATAATTCTTCTGTGTAGCAATGAGGATAATCCTCAAGTTACGGACCCAGTCCGTGTAGTTTCTACCATCATCTTTCAACTTAGCTTTCTCTAGGAACGCATTAAAATTCAGGGGAACAGTAGCACGAGCCATTGATCTACAACACAGATATGCAAATACTATCAGGGCTAAGTTCATGATAAATTAAGTTCAATTAATCAAATTACTTAAGAACTCACACTTAAACCGACATCCCTCAAGTCATCTAAGTGTAACGTGATCCAAATCAACTAACCCATGTCCGATCATCACGTGAGATGGGGTAGTCATCAATGGTGAACATCTCTATGTTGATCATGTCTACTATATGATTCACGTTCGATCTTTCAATATCCAGTGTTTCGAGGCCATGTTTCTACATGCTAGGCTCGTCAAGTTTAACCCAAGTATTCCGCTTGTGTAAATCTGGCTTACACATGTTGTATGTGAACGTAGAGTCTATCACACCTGATCATCATGTGGTGTCTCAACACGACGAACTGTAGCAACAGTGCATACTCAAGGAGAACACTTTTACCTTGAATTTAGTGAAGGGATCATCTTATAATGCTACCGCCGTTCTAAGCAAAATAAGATGCATAAAGGATAAACATCATATGCAATCAAAAATATGTGACATGATATGGCCATCATCATCTTGTGCTTTTGATCTCCATCTCCAAAGTATCGTCATGATATCCGTCGTCACCGGCTCGACACCTTGATCTTCATTGTTGCGTCGTGGTCGTCTCGCCAACTATTGCTTATACGACTATTGCTAACTCATAGCAATAAAGTAAAGCAATTACATGGCATTGCATTTCATACAATAAAGAGACAACCATAAGGCTTCTGCTGGTTGCCAATAGATTACAAAACATGATCATCTCATACAATAACATATATCACATCATGTCTTGACCATACCACATCACAACATTCCCTGCAAAAACAAGTTAGACGTCCTCTAATTTATTGTTGCAAGTTTTACGTGGCTGCTACGGGCTTCTAACAGGAACCATTCTTACATACGACACAAAAAGCACAACGGTGATTTATCAAGTTTGCTATTTTAACCTTCAACAAGGATCGGCCGCAGTCAAATTCGATTCAACTAAAGTAGAAGAAACAGACACCCACCAGCCACCTTTGTGCAAAACAAGTTGCATGTGAATTGATGGAACCGATCTCATGAATGTGGTCATGTAAGGTTGGCCCGGGCCGCTTCATCCAACAATACCGCCGAATCAAAATAGGACATTGGTGGTAAGCAGTACGATGATCACCGTCCATAACTCTTTGTGTTCTACTCGTGCATATCATGTACATGTAGACGTGGCTCTGATACCACTGTTGGGGAACGTAGCATGCAATTTCAAAAAAATGCCTACGCGCACGCAAGATCTATCTAGGAGATGCATAGCAACGAGGGGGAGAGCGTTTCTACGTACCCTCGTAGATCGTAAGCGGAAGAGCTTCACAACGTGGTTGATGTAGTCGAACTTTCTACACGATCCACTGATCGAGTACCGAACGTACGACACCTCCGAGTTTTGCACACGTTCAGCTCGATGACGTCCCTCGCCACTTGATCCAGCAAGTTGTCGAGGTAGTAGATGGGTTCCGTCAGCACGACGGCGTGGTGACAGTGATGGTGAAGTGATCCTCGCAGGGCTTCGCCTAAACACTACGACAATATGGCCGGGGTTGTAAGCATTGGAGGGGGCGCCGCACACGGCTAACAATTGATCTGGTGTGTGCTAGGGCGCCCCACCCACATATATATAGGTGGGAGGGAGAGGGAAGGCTGCCAGGAGGCGCCCAAGTAGGCCGAATCCTACTTGGAATCTTCCCTTGGCCGCGCCCCCTGCCATATTTGCCGGAGGGTGAAGGAAAGAGGGGGGAGGGAAGGAAGGGGGAGGCCGAATCTCCCCCTTTCTTTCCCTTCCCCTCTTTCCTTCTCCTCCTGGTTCGGCCCATATGGGAGGCGCACCAGCCCCTAGTGGCTGGTGCGTTTCTCCTCTTGGTCCATAAGGCCCATATCTTTTGCCGGGGGTGCCCGGAACACCTTCCGGTGACCCGATATGTACCCGGTACCTTCCGGAACACTTCAGGTGTCCGAATACTATCGTCTTATATACCAATATTTACCGCTTGACCATTTTAAGACTCCTCGTCATGTCCGTGATCTTATCCGGGACTATGAACAACAGTCAGTCACCAAATCACATAACTCATATAATACTATAACGTTAAGCGTGCGGACCCTACGGGTTCGATAACTATGTAGACATGATCGAGACACCTCTCCGGTCAATAACCAATAGCAGAACCTGGATGCACATATTGGCTCCTACATATTCTACGAAGATCTTTATCGGTCGAACTGTTATGACATCATACGTAATTCTCTTTGTCCATCGGTATGCTACTTGCCCGAGATTCGACCGTCGGTATCTTCATACTTAGTTCAATCTCATTACCAACAAGTCTCTTTACTCATTCCGTAATACATCATCCTGCAACTAACTCATTAGTCACTTTGCTTGCAAGGCTTCTTATGATGTGTATTACCGAGAGGGCCCAGAGATACCTCTCTGATACTCGGAGTGACAAATCCTAATCTTGATCTATGCCAACCCAACAAACACCTTCGGAGATACCTGTAGAGCATCTTTATAATCACCCAGTTACGTTGTGATGTTTGATAGCACATAAGGCATTCCTCCGGTATCAGGGAGTTGCATAATCTCATAGTCGAAGGAATATGTATTTGACATTAAGAAAGCAATAGCAATAAAACTGAACGATCATTATGCTAAGCTAACGGACGGGTCTTGTCCATCACATTATTCTCCTAATGATGTGATCCCATTCATCAAATGACAACACATCTCTATGGTTAAGAAACTTAACCATCTTTGATCAACGAGCTAGTCTAGTAGAGGCTTACTAGGGACACCGTGTTTTCGGTTAATACAATCCTAGCATGAATAATAAATATTTATCATGATATAAGGAAATAAAAAATAAAAAAATTATTATTGCCTCTAGGGCATATTTCCTTCACCCCACATATACCGCACTCCCGGATCAAACCTTAAACCCAGGTCAACACGCTCGAACGCCACATTGTTCGTCTCCTACCCTTTTCCGTCTGTCTCCTTCCTTGCTCGCGGCAAGCGTGGCTCGGGTAACGAGCCGGACCCAAATGGTTGGGCAGCACTTGCGGAGGAGGACTCGAGTTCCGCCCTCCACCACTCATGTTTGGACAAGGGTGGCTCTTTGAGCTCCGCACTACCCTTCATCATCTATCGGGGTGAAAAGCAGTCGCACCGGCGGCAGCCACGAGAGTAATCGCTCCACGCCGACAGCAGCCACAAGCGTAATCACTCACGCCATCCTGCATCGTCCGGCGTCGGTCACCGCCCCCTTCCACTCCCCATGGGCGCTGGCTGCTCGTGCGAGCCGTCAGGATCTTCCGACCCCGCGTTGTCCGGATTTATAGAGGCATACGAGTTGTTCGTGAAGAAATTTGCTCCGAAACTTTCGGGATTTAAGAGGGGTGCAGACGGTGTGCGCGGAAAACTTCAGCATTGTAATATTCTTATCCAGTTTGTTCACATAAATGCGTCCCCGGTTTTCTTTTTGGATCATCTCAATCTGAAGTTATATGCGACCTTCAAAGCCAACAAATAAGATTATATCATACAGATAAGTTTTTTTTTTGTAGGGTTCATACAGATCAGTCTGGAGGGTTTTGGATCTTCAAGAGACCTCACAGGCACATCTTGCGTATCACGCTGCCGGCAGGCAACCCGGTGACGTGTGTTCATATGCCAACAGAACTTAAAAGTGAGACAGTGATAGATCAATGAAGAGGCAATCTGTTGATGGACTGGCAGCAAATATCAAAAAAGACATTCATATATGGTAGATTTCCTTCTCCGGGTGAATAACATGATTAGCCACCCGTTTCGACTCAAAACAATACACCCAACAGATATAGTTATGTTCTTTGGATCTGACAATGAGAGTACACCTATAAGTATGCACAGAATAACATTATAGGACAAAAATTTACAGTAGCCGAGGTTCAACAGGTAAAACGTACACTTCACTATGTATTTTTCTTGCTGTCAGAACGGGAGAAGCGGAGTTCCATTGTTTGCAGCTTATTCCTCAATTCCTCATTCTCCGCAATTAGACGCTCATACTCAGTAAGCAAACCTTCAGATTGTTTTCGTAAAGCCAAATTGTTCGTTTCAGCAGTTTTTAGCTCCTGTGTTTGAGATTCTGACTGTTGTTTGAGTACTTGCACCTGTTCATTCAAACTGCCAATCTTTTTCTGATATCCTTGAATTTCCTCAGAGTCTCCGAGCTTTGTTTCTTCCAAGACCCTGCTCTGCTTTGTCACAGTCTCCATGTTTTTCTTCATCGCCCGTATTTGCCTAATATAGTGATGCAGTCGATCAATAATTAGCCCAAGAAACAGAGAGTATCCTGGAAAACAACAAACACAGCAAGATTCAGTCGAACTGAAAGATCAATTCTGAGACACTGTTCAACAAATATTTCTGAAACACTATTCACCATACAGAAAATATACAACTCATTCTGAGAAGGCTACGTTTGACTTCAGCATGATGAATATAACTTGAATAATTGTTTGGAAGTATTAAACCCATAATTTTATTGCATGCTAGGTGCCAGGTGGGAATGTTGAAATGGAAAGCAACTTATTCACAGATGGAAAAACAACTATTTATAGAGATATGTAGCGTCAATACTACTCATATCACTACGTCTCCGAGCAAAAATGTCCCGAACTGTTTGTTCCACTTTTATTATGTGGATAAGTGGTTGCATTATGCGACAACAACAAAATAACATTTCAGAATTCGAATAAATTTATGAGAGAAGGCCACATTA